>NC_083106.1:47279305-47534305 GCF_949774975.1 Lagenorhynchus albirostris
TGATAATTTATATTTTTGTAGGTTGCATGCTGTGATTTTATGAATCATGTTTTTAACAGGGTAACAAGAGTTGCTCCACTTTATAGAATTTTTTAGTTCTAAAATCAGTTATATTAAATATAAAGTTAATTCAAACAAGCCCTCTTTTCCAAGTAGAAAACAATATAATCTTAGTAGATTTTTCTGTTTCCCTTATAGTTTTAATTCAAAGTCATAGGACTAATAATGGATACACATAGAATTTAGACATTTTTTTTTTAAATTTTGGTGCTGAAAGAGACTGGAGAGAGAATCCAGTTCCATTTCTGTACTTTACAGATGAGGTAAATGATGGTGATCAAAAACCAGGCCTGCCTCTGAACCTCCTAGATTTTTTTTTAAACATGTGAAGTTCAGGTATCTCTATTCCCTCTTAGCTGCTGTTTAATTTTTCCAGTCTATCTGCTAGAAGGCATTGTTCTTGTGGCTGACCATCAGTAGGCTTGAGGAATTTTCCTTTACTGGTTGAAGTGTTGGCAAGTGGACCGAGAGCTTCTTGCCAATGCTTATCAACACACTTAGCTCAACTTTTCAAGGACTCAGTCAAGCAGCTTATCCATTGCTGACAACCTGAAGTCTAGAGGTAGTCTCCACACATCCTCAGTGTGTTGCCATGTATTTTTAAATGGCACACCCCAGAGAACAGAACTTAATCTCATTTCTTCCATGCTCACTGTACTGCCTAAGGGGTGGCTCTTGGATGGCCAGTCCTGTTCTAACCCGTAGACTTTCATCCTTATAAAGAAGTGTCCAGAAAGTACTAGGGATCTAATGTACAACATGATAAATGTAATTGACGCTGCTGTATGTTATATATGAAAATTGTTTAGAGAATAAATCCTGAGTTCTCAAGAAATAAATTGTTTCTATTTCTTTAATTTTGTATCTATTTGAGATGACGGATTTCACTAAACTTAATTGTGATAATCACTCCTTGGTGTACGTAAATCAAATCATTACGCTTTACACCTTAAACCTATCCAGTGCTGTATGTCAATTATATCTCAGTAAAACTGGAAGGAAAAAAAAAAGATGTAGCCATCCAGAGCTTTTGATACAAATTTGTAATCACATGACTGAGCCAGAAAAGGAAAGTGATACATATCAAAATCACAAAAAAATTTTAAAGAATTATAAACCATGATATAGCCATAACTAAACACATTTTTCCTGTTGAAAATACTTGACTGAGTCCTTACATTTGATTGTCTTTGTTCAACAAAAAAAATATGTTGTTTTTTTTAAGTTAAAATCCAACTTTATGCAAATAGCTACTCACTAAACAACTTTTTTTTCCATCAAAAGAGGATCTTTGGTTTGACTTGATATTGTGGGGTGTCTGCAGGTACCTGGAATGGAAACACAAAAGTAGCCATAAAGACTCTCAAACCCGGCACAATGTCCCCTGAATCGTTTCTTGAAGAGGCACAGATCATGAAGAAGTTGAAGCATGACAAACTGGTTCAGCTCTATGCGGTGGTGTCTGAGGAGCCCATCTACATTGTCACCGAGTATATGAATAAAGGTCAGGCCAGGCCTCTCGGGCTCCCCCTCACGGGAACCTGCAGCCTTGTTTTGGGGAGGGAAATGGAGCTGCCTGCTTGCTTTTTTCCTCCCTTCTCCATGAATCAAGCATTCTTATCAAGACGCACAAATTGTGTGCTCACTAATGAAAACATTTTAAGAACAGTCTATGACCTTGAATTTGCCCCCCAGATTCTTGAGAAGCGCAGTACCTTTTGCATGCTGCCCGTGTCAGGAGTTCCAGCTTCTCTCCATAATTAAAGAAATTCATTTTTAGTATCAGGGGTGATACAGAGAGCTATAATAGTTTGCTGTTATTTGGAATGCCAGAGCTTGTGTTAAAAATTAAATTTTTTGCAGGGCTGAACAATTAATATCAGACACTGATCTCTGGGTTAAATTTAGTCTCCCTTTTTTCAACATCTTTTTTTTTCAGCTCTCTTCGTAAACATCAGACGTAGAAAGACATGCTTTTAAAGAGCACATTTTAGTCTCATTCTTTTTCTCTCTTTCTAATCAAAGCAATATTGTTGGGGATAAGGCCAAAGATCGCTTTGTTTTGGAAAAATAGATGAACCAAACAAGAAACAGCCTTAAAAGGCAATTCGTTGTACATCAGAGGACACCAGTGTAATTTTTCCTTTCCACGTACTTTCTTTTAAAATATATTTGAAATTATTCTCTGACAGATTGTTTGTCCTTTGTACCCAGGGTTATTTGGTAAATAACTTTTCAATTAAAGCATGAAAAAAGTCACCAATGATCACATGAGCCTCCAGCCTCTGCCTGTGACTGTTTCAGCCCCAGTGTTCATTCTGAGCTCCTTAGGCTGTGTCATCACAGTGGCTCCGAAGCTCCAGCCGTTTTGTTTCAGATATCTTTTAAGGCCTGATTGGCCATGATCTAATGTGGGGAGCTACCTGCCCCACCCTGTATTCCTCAGATACTCTTTTCTTGATTTAAAATCTGTCAATAAGCTGGGCCAGTGATTCTAAACTTTACTTTGTATCAGAGTCACCTAACGGGCTTCTTAAAATACAAGTTTCTAGGCCAGAACTCGCAAGTTTCTGATTCAGTAGATGTGGGGTGGTACCCGAGAGTTTGCATTTCTAACTAGTTCCCCCGGGGGTGCCATTCTTGCTGGTCCAGGACCACATTTTGGGAACCACTCGGCTGGGCGCTCTTTTCCCCACTTCACTCTTGTTGGGGGTGCTGACTGGGAATGAGATTGAAGTGGTGCAGCCTTTCAATATGTTCTTCCTGTGACATAAAGGGAATTGAGTCCTGCTTTTTCTAGTTTTAATCCCATTTCTGGTGTCCCTAGAAATGGAGTCACCATAGTTTTTTCTTTAAATGTATCAAGTTTTTATTTATTTATTTAAAATTTTTATTTATTTTGGCTGCACCAGGTCTTAGTTGCAGCACGCGGGATCTTCGTTGCGGCATGTTTTTGGTTGTGGCATGCAGGATCTGTAGGACTTCTTAGTTGTGGCATGCGGAGCTCGGAGCCTTACCCACTGGACCACCAGGGAAGTCCCACCATAGTTGTTTTTTTGTTGCTGTTTTTTTTTTTTTTGCGGTACGCGGGCCTCTCACTGTTGTGGCCTCTCCCGTTGTGGAGCACAGGCTCCGGACGCGCAGGCTCAGCGGCCATGGCTCACGGGCCCAGCCGCTCCGCGGCATGTGGGATCCTCCCAGACCGGGGCACGAACCCGTGTCCCCTGCATCGGCAGGCGGACTCTCAACCACTGCGCCACCAGGGAAGCCCAATAGTTTATTTTTAAAAGGTAAAACTGCCGCCTTCCAATGCATAGATTTTCTTCTGCCCTGTTTTTTTGTGTAAACTTTTTTTTTTTAATCGATAGCAACTATTTCATTTAATTACCTCGTTACTTCTAATAAGAAAACCAAATACAGCCCTTCGTCAGGAATTTTTATCTTTCAAAGGAAATCGAAATGGTTTTATGTTTTGCTCATAGGAAGTTTACTCGATTTCTTAAAAGATGGAGAAGGAAGAGCTCTGAAGTTACCAAACCTTGTGGACATGGCAGCACAGGTAGGCCCTGTGGTACCTCGATTCCTGCCTTAGATTTACTGACGTGGGAGTACATGGAGCCACATGTAACGTGTGTTCCTCGGTTTCCACAGGTTGCTGCGGGAATGGCGTATATCGAGCGCATGAATTATATCCACAGAGACCTGCGGTCAGCAAACATTCTCGTGGGGAATGGACTAATTTGCAAGATCGCCGACTTCGGATTGGCCAGGTTAATCGAAGACAATGAGTACACAGCAAGACAAGGTGGGCACTTGAATGAGGAAGGCTCCTGGTCACATCCCACTCAGCCCTTCCTCCCTCCTTCCCTTCCTTCCTCTGGAAAATATTTGGACTGTCATTCTTTGGCTAGGTTCTTCCTTCTTGATCTGGCGGGAATCTGACAGCTCTGCAGGTGGGAGACTGTTGTGGGTTCAGTGCGTGAACGAGATGTTGCTTTTTGGTGCATGAGCGTCTGCTGATGTCCTCCTGGCTCGTGCCGCCCTCCTCCGTGCACCCAGTCTCGGGACACTTTGCCTTGGGAGGAGAGGGCTGCGGAAGGCCAAGAGAGCAGTCGAGTAGTAGCTCATCACTCCATCGAAGTCTCAGCCAAAAACAGAAGGCGCCGCTCATTGGAGAATTTAGCAAAGGAGTTATTTACAATGGCCCGGGCAGGGTTTAGGAAAACCGACAGGGCATGACGCGGCATCCCAGAGCTGGTAACAGCACCAGAACTAAGAACGAGCAGCTGTGCAGAGAGGCCCCCTCGGGTGGAGACGGGCAGCTGGGGCGGATCTGGGGGGTGCGTGGCCGAGCTCACTCTTCAGCCTTCCTCCAGATCTTCTGCCAAACCCCACTAGAGCCAGCGGTCAAAGGAGCCCATTGATGAGTCCTGATGGGTCCAGAGCAGGGAGAAGACGAGTAGAAAGGGGATGTAGAGGGCCGACAGAAGAGAATAACTCAGTCCCTGGAGAAGCTCCACCTCCTTTAATCATCCCCTCCATCCTGCCTCCTCCAAAGACTTATAGGAATTAACCTCTACATAAAATACATCTCAAACCAGCAGCCACTCCAGTGGGACAGCTTTTCAGATGCTTCTAGAGCACTAGATACCGGGGAGGGAATTCCCGGCGTTATTTCCTTTCTTCCTGGAACCTCACGTAGTGGTCAAAGGATAAATGTGTGGAACTAAATGTGCAGTTTGCAGTCATTGTAGGTTCCTCATGGAAAAGTTAATGCTCGTGTCTGAAGGAAAGGGGTCACCTTCATTGTTATTGTTTTTAACCAAAGCCTAGTCATTCCGAGCAAGGCTGAGCAGTGACCAGAGTGGATTACAGGGGAGTGCTTTCTACTAGAGGTTATCATGGCCACCTCTGTCATTCTTCTTCTTTCTTTCCTTCTTTTTTAATTCTTTCATTTCATGCCAATTCTTCCCTCCTTTTATCCTTCTCAGCAGTCTCAAGTGATGAGGAAAAACGCTAAACTAAGACCTTGCCTCGCACAGATGCTGCCCAAAGGCTAAATTACAGGTCGGTCAGACAGCTCGGCTATTTGAATTTCCCCAGCACGTGGCAGTTCTTGTCCTGTAGCCAAATGCCCACACAACAAGCAGCGCGCGCGTGCGCACGCACGCACGCGCGCGCACACACACACACACACACACACACACACCAGCGCCTGGCCAGATGATGTACCATATCACTAATCAAAGGCTCACAGGCAGCTTTGATTGGCTCCACAGTCCAAAGAGGAATGTGGATGTGATTTTGAGTCAAGATGAGCTACGAGGGTCTGAAGTGCCCCTGGGTCTGAGACCTGGGCCTGAATGAGAGAGTTTACCCTGAGGCAAACCTGTGAGATCCCAGCTCACGGACCCAGAAGGAGAGGAGAGCAGGTGAAGGTTGCGAGACATGAATCTTTGATTTAGGAAGGGGTGGGAATGGAGTGGGTCGTGTCAGCATCGTTCCGTGTGTGAGTGGAATTCTGGGGCTGGAGGGAGCAGTTCAGGATTTGTTTCTCCCCTTCTCCTGGGCTCTGGACTCTCTAGAATGTGTTGTTAACAGCCTTGAACCATCAATAACTGAGAAGGTTGCAGGGCCAGAGCCCGAGCATGCTGGCAGGGATGCTGTTGACAGGGCTGGGTGTTTAGTTCACGGGGTGAGATGCCCCTGGCTGTGGCCCTGGGTGATTGGAGTCCGGGGGCAGGCATGTCAGGAGCCCCTCGAGGCTGTGCCCTCACAGTGTGCTGCTGCTGTGAGGCAGGGCCCGCGGGGCCACCCTCAGCCCTGGCCATCCTGCCTTCCTCCCTGGAGAGCTGTCCTGACTGCCTTTCTGGTGGCTTCCTCACCTCCACCATCACTTCCCAGATGCTGTCCTGACGCCCTTCAGAGGGTCAGCTTCACACCCTTAATTTCCAAATAGAATCCTCCACCCTTCCCTCTTAAAATTCTTTTTTCTTCTCTCTTCCCTTTTACAAGTATCTTCCCATCCATGCCAAACACTGGAAGGAGATAAGTAAGAAGAAGTAAATGAACTGGAGAACTGAACCGGGGGGAAAAAAAAGAAAGACTGGGGCCCCGGGATTTTCAAGGAGAATAAAAGAAATGCTGCAACGGAGGAAAAAGAAGAAGCAGGGGCGTTTACAGGATACCTACCCAGTGCCAGGCCCGAGCGGAAAAGATAGAAACAGGCTCAGAGGGGTTAAGTAACGTGTACAAAGTCACACAGCTAGTAAAAGGGCAGAGGCAGGATTTGAATCCAGGTATGGCTGGCCCTATCGCATCTGCCCTCTTAAGCTATGCTGTCTCTCATCAAGACAGTGATTAAAAGAACAGAAAATAAAAATTGAGAAGGTTAGTCATAAGCTCCTTTTCCCCCTTTATGGAAAAGGTTTTTAAGGGGCACTTCTAAAGCGCATGTGTGAGGGAGTTGGAAGACCTTCATTTGCCAGCTCTGAGACAGCCCAGCTGTTTACAAAATGCCTCCCGAGGGTCTGCCCTGCCCGGGCCACTTTACGAGGCAGGCAGGGCCTGATGTGTAGCTGCTGGTGTGCTCTGCAGATGGCACGCGTGCTTCACGCTGAAGTTTCTGCGGGGGATTAGTCAGTTCCTCCAGACAGCTGCTCCACGTGCCTGAAGATATTTGCACATCAGGTTTTATGTTCCCCACAGGCCACAGCCAGGCCGCATCTTGATTATGGAAGTGTGGGCAGTGTTCAGAAGCGTGTGCCAATCACAGGTATTTTAGGACTGTGGGTGACCATTGTTTCTCAGCACAGTTGTGAGGTTCCCATGTGAGGCACACGGAAATGTCTGTCGCCCCCCTGAGTGGATGAGCTGGCATTTCCCCCGGGCACCAGCAGAGCTGGAATTGGGACCTGGGTTAAACTGCGCCTCCTCTGTTCCTTTCCTCCTCCCTGCCCCACTGGACTGTAAGCAGCAGCCCCGTGTCGGGGAGAAGGTCAAGAGCAGACCCAAAACCTAGGGGGGTGGTCCTCGGCCGACAGCGTTCTGGAGGTCGCTCGAAGTCATTTGGTATCGTTCATTCTCTGCTACCTCTGCGTGTCCCCCAGTGACAGCAGCTAGATCTTCTTTAGTCACAAACTCTTGTTACGCTCTGTCCAATCAGGATCTCTGAGCAATGACAAAATTAGTTATTTGAGCGCCTTTCAAAGTGAAAGGGCTTTGCTAGGAGCTGCTGATAGAAAGAAGCCAAAGACTGCACAGGGGCAGGCAGCAAGCCTGGGGTAGAACCAGATTTGAAACCCAGCCCTACCATCCACCAGCTCTGGGGCCTTGGGCAAGTTACTTAACGTTTCCACACCTCAGCTTGCTTATCTGTAAAGTGCAAATATACTCTTCCTGCTTTGTGCTTTAATTTTTGCAAAGATTAAGTGAAACAGCACATGTAAATTGTTTGGCGCAGTGCCCAGCACGTAGCGACTGGTAAACGAAAAGGACTTTTGTTGTCATATCCTGGACAAGACTAAGTTCTTGGGGGATAAACAGATGCGAAAATGGGCTGTAGACACATGGAAAGGCTCAAACACCATTCTGGAAAGGGCGAGAGGGATCAAAGGTAATTCCCTGGTGGTCACATGTGCGTAATCACGAGGATAAAGTTGCCAGCAACAGGAATGAGTGGGTTGGGAAGAAGGTCTTATTTTCAAAGAACGAGGGTGAATTTGGCTTGGGATTTGTAGAGCTTGAGGTGGTTGGAGCAGTATGTCCCAGCTTGGTGCCCAAGCCCAGAGAGGTCAGTCGGGGTGCCTTCCCCTGCTGCCACTGCCATGGGGCCTCACCTCCCAGCCCTCCCCACCATGGCACCACCCTTCAGCTGACCGTGGCCTCTCACCCCCAAGCCGCCTGCGCCCTCCCCTGAGGTCTGATCACAGCCCCTCCAGCCATCAGTTCCTCCAGAGCTCACACAGACCATGGGAGAATTCTTGACACTTTCTTCATAAGTTTTCAGGAGGCTCCGTGCTGACTAATGTTGATTTAAACATAACCAGCTCAGATGGACCCGGCTTATGTATCAGAATGGCTTGCTTTCGTGGACATTGATTACTTTTTTTATTGAGCCATACTATACATACAATAAAATGAATAAGTCTGAAATGTACAACTCAGTGAACTTTTACATACATATGTGCCCCTGAAACCAGCCACAGATGAAGACACAGACACTGCCAGCCCCCTAAGGACCTCCTCATCCCCTTCAACCAGTCACCACTCCACGTGGTAGCCACTGTTTCACCTCTATCACCAGAGATTCCTTTTTCCTGTAACTGAACTTCATATAAGCAAATCATACAGTATTACTCTTTGGCGTCTAGTTTCTTTCTCATCAGGTCAGTGAGATTTATGCATGTTGCTGCACGTAACAGTAGTTCTTTCCTTTTCATTGCTGAGTAGTATTCCATTGTACAGATAGATCCGTGTACCCATTCTACTGGTATTTCTAACTGAGGGTCTTTATGAATTTAGCTGCCATGGTGGCGGTCATGTCCTCCTATCTCCTGGGTATGTTCCCTGCAGTGAAATTGTTGGTCTTAGGACAGGCCTATGCCACCCAGCAGGTTTTGTGGCCGTATCTTTAAAGATGGAATACACAGTCACTGTGTTGTTTCCTGGTGGTGTACTTCCCTGTAGGCTGCTAAGGCAGCCTCCTGATGAGGCTGAGGAAGCTGTGGTTGGCAGTCAGGAAGCCCGAGTCTGAACTAGCTCCCACTTACAAGGTTGGTGTGTCCCCAGGCAAATCACTTAACCTTTTTCAGCCTCATTTTTTAGCATCTGTAAAATGGAGGTAATAAAAATAATAACCTCACATAATTAGTGTGAGAATTAAATGGGCTCTCTATAAAAGTTGTTGGAGGGTTGTGAAATATAAAAACCATTCTTATAACCTGAAGTTTTTGTGTTTGATGTAAATTTTCCTTGAAAGGGGTCTTTATTTTCTTACCTAAAAAAGATTTTTAAGGAAAAAGCTATCAGTAATCAGTAAAGAAAAATCAATCTTGTAAGAGAAAAAATATATTATTTCATTATTTTACAGCCAATTCTATTTATCTGGGCAGTCACCATTTCATATTACCTACATGCCCAAGGGCCCCTCTGACCACACAGCTGGGAGCCGGTGGTCTACTCACCATCTTCTCCAGCAGATTTGCCTTCTCTGTTGAGAACTGTCCCTGCCTTCTTGCCACTGTTGTTTGTAATCTTGTCAACTCTAAACACCCATCACTGCTAATTAGCTGTGAGGCTTTGGACGAGTTACTTAACCTCTCTAAGCCTTTATTTCCTCCTCTGAAAACAGGGATAATAATAGTTACCTTCATCAGAGAATTGTTGTATACTTCCCTGAGAATATACATAAAACACTTGGCACAAAGCAGATGCTGAGCTGATAGTTGTATAATTTTAGTTAGTAGAGGTACCAATAGTAACATCACTACTGTTGATCCAGTGGAGTGATAGTACTGCGTGCGCGCTCCCCCTCTCCCTCCTTCCTTCCTTCCTTCCTTCCTTCCTTCTCTCCCTCCTCTGTCTCTGTGTCTGTCTCTCTGTCTCCACACACACACCCCTCTTGGCCTTTCCTGACCCCCTCCATAGGGTCTCCCACGTGAAGGACCTGCCTATTTAACCCTTTCCTCTCCTGATTTGAATCATCACAAAGACAGGAACTTAGAGTTGCTCTGTATTTGGGGTTTTTTGTTTGTTTTAAGGTCTAAGTTAACGACAGGATCATTGTTGAGAAAGCAAATGTCAAGGCGATTTAATCTTTGGATCTTTGGAATGTATGTAAAAACAGGGGCATTTAGGTTAAGGTTTGTGTATTAAATAAAAGAAAAACATATCTGTTCAGATGCTCCCAGTATTGAGGGTTTAAATTGAATAGATTATTATCTGGAGGAAAATTCACGTATAAATTTGACTGCAAAGAATTCATAATTGTTGTGGTTTTCATGTTAATTATTTCATGTTAAAATATTATTACTGCATAAATTAACACATTCTTTCATGGAGAACATATTTTAGAAAGATTTGTTACTTTAATAACTCTTTGTGTATTAGAAATCCCAGATGCCTGTACTAATTAAATATAATCAGATTTTGGATTCAAAAAGCACAGTAGCCATTTAACACAAACAAGCAGGCAGCTAGGTTGAGAAACAGTCAGGAAGAAGTGGATCCCTGTTTCTTTCAAATTTTGAATTTCACAATTCAGAACTGTGAATTCAATTCCTGTCCTTCCTTTGTATTGCAGCGACTGGGGATTATCAGACTCAGAACGCCAGCTTTCCAGCTCAAGGGCTCCTGCAGAATTATTAATCAGCCTCTTCTGAGGCCCCTGTAATCCGGTGGCAGATCAAGGCTGATCTCGCCATGAGATGCCCTCCCTCTGCCCCCGTCGGCACATGCGTTTCTTGTTCTCTGTCAACAACAGCACTGCAGTTCCCACACACTGTGCTGTGACCTGAACAGCAAATGTCAGGGGAGGAGGGGAAGAAACCCTTTTAATTATTGAATTTAATCTAATTCTTCCCATGCTAGAGAAGCAAATCATCCTTTGACGAAAAGCAGACCCCTTTCCAGTGCAGCCATTGTTTTAAGCGCTGAGCAGGAAGCTCTTCTGTTTGAACTGACCACGCTGCCGCCCGTGCCACGGTCAGGGGTGCTGGTCACGGGGGTGTCTGCTGAGAGCCCGGGGCTCCCCCGCAGAACGTCCTGCCCTCGGCCGGGTCCCAGCCCTCCTTCCTGCTGAGCTGAGGGCTGCATGCCTGAGCCGAGCCTGGTTCCAATCAAGCCTCCCCGAGCCCGAGTTCGGTGCACCGCCGTCATGGGCGGAGAGGGCCTTCATTTGTATTCCACCGCGCACCCGGGCTTCCACCGGCTTTTCCGAGAGGGATGCTTTGTTTACATGCGCGGTCACAGCGGAGCCCCGGGGCCAGGTTAAGCGCAGGGGGGGAGTGGGTCACACTGCCAGGGAGAGGCACGTGGGTGGTGCAGACCGTGTTATCCTCGGAGAAAGGACGTGTGGAAGCCAAAGACTAAAAGGAAAAGAAAATTCACCCCTTCCTCCCCCGCTCGCTCTTTTCAAATTAAAACTGTTTGCACGGAGGAGCTGGACTCATTCCCTCCACCCGCATAGTCCGGCTGCCCCCTGACTCTGCTCCTGGGGGCCGGGGGGTGGGGGACAGATGGGCCTGCTGTAAGCCCTGGTCACTGAGAGCCGCTTGTCTGAATACCTTTCCCCTTTCTCTGAACTGGGCGGTCACGTTTTGTATTCCGTGTGGGTCTCTCTCTCCTTTGTGCTGCCTTGAGCAAAGCAATTGGGCAGTTGTTTCTGAGCGGTCAGAGCAAGTCCTTGGTCTGCGCACCCATGTTTCTTAGTAATCATCAAGAAGGAAGCAGATGGTCACCCTCTGTGATTTTAAAGTGTGTAAATAGGAGCTACATACTGCCAGCAAACATCAAAAATGTCACTTGGCTTCCTTGTCTTGCCTTGCTGGCAGAAGGAACTCCTGCATTTGTATCATCCTGATAATCAGGGACAGACAGTGCGAGTGAAAACTGTCCCATGTTTTGAAGGAGAGTGCACAGCAGCATGGGGCTGGTCTCCCCACGGGAGAGGCACGGGCGGGGGGGCCGGGGGAGTGGTGTGGAAAAGCAACCCAAAGTGGTTATTGTCTTCTGTACATCGTCTCTTCCTTCCATTCCTTCATGACTCCCAGCCAGACCCTCAGTATGACCACCAGCTGTTCCCAAGCAGTATCTCCAACCCCAGTGCTTTTCCTTGCTGCCTAGCAGACTTTGTGACATGATGTCAGACTGACCCAGGCCCAGTGCCTCTCCTGGGGGGGACTGGATTCTTGAGGTGATTTCTGTGTTGAGCTAAACCCCAGACGTCCATTTTTCACTTCGCTCTGAATTCTCACCACCCTGAACAGCAGCATACGGATGGTTCCAGAGCCCTACACGCAGCTTTCTTACCTTTTGTTCTGGATAAAAGATCGCAAGTGTGGTGTCCATCGTACTCACGCTATGAATCAGAGTTTTTGTTCTGCTTTTGCTGAAGGATAATTGGAATTATTCAGCACTTTGGTGTTTTAGAACAGCAAGCAGGGCTCCTCCTTTCCTCAATTCCACCCAAGATAGCAACTTCCACAAATACCCCCCCCCCACACACACACACACACACACACAGTTGGTACTTCAGACAAAGTCTTTTTTTTTTACTTTTTTCTTTTTGGCCATACTGCGCAGCATGCGAGACCTTAGTTCCCCAACCAGGGATCGAACCCGTGCCCCCTGCAGTGGAAGCACAGAGTCTTAACCACTGGACCGCCAGGGAAGTCCCAGGCAAAGTCTTCCTGATGAGTCTTAGATCTCCTTCCTGAGAGCACAGGGACCAAACACCCATGATTTCAGGAGATGCTAGTTAATTTCATTCTTTACTTTTGTGTTGCAAGTGAGAGTTATCCTGGGTTGTCATTGGTCACCATTGGGGAGGAGGGTGATGGGGAAAGGCAAGCAGCCCGAGCTCCTCCCCTCCCCTTCGGGCTCCCCCATAGATTTGTAGAAGAAATGTCACAGCCTGCTTTCTGTTCTCCTCCATGTAAGGCACTTCTGCCCCTCCACAGTTTACCTGCCTGCCTGTCCTTCCTCAACTGCAAGACCCCAGGACCAGTGCCTTGCCTCCAGCCTCATCCCCCATTCTCCCGGGTGCTGGGTTTGCTCCCCTCTGTCCTCTAGTTGTCCTGATTAGGCTTTTAATACCCACTGATGGACCATCTACTCCTTCCTGTCTGGTCCTCGATTTGGGGCTCCCCTTGGGACTTGGCTCATCTCTCTCAGCCTGAATATTCCTTCCACGAATTCAGCCACACTAGACTTGGGATCCATGCCTGGCTCGTCAACCCTCGTGTTTGCAGCGTGTTCAGGCCCTGCCTCTGGTCCTGGGTTCTTGTCTTCCTTAGCCGAACGTGGTCCTCCTCCACCCACATCCCCAGGGGGGACAGCACTCCTCCCTACTCCCCACCTCCTTCCTTCTCAGACTGCCCGCTCGCCGTTATGCATTTCAGATGGAATATCATCTCAATCCATTGTACCATTTACTTTTCGTTTATTTTTTTTTTAAAACGTGGTGCTAAAACCTTATGAACCTAAAGTAGAAATTGCAACAGAGTGTGTCACCAGGAATAACTGGAAAACACACAGTTGTATTACTCCAGACATGTTTGGGAAATTCCAAAGTCATTCCTTTGGCCTAGTGTGAAAATTCTGAGTTTTGCTTTGCCAAGTTTTATTGGGTTTGAAATCATTGTTTTGTTTGAATAACCACAAAGTTCCAGGTCAGATCAGCTTTACCTCCTTCACAGGATATCCTGCCCTAGTCCTGCCTTGTCACCCCTCCTTTCCCCCCCACCAATATAATCAGCTTCCTGTTATTGGCGTAGTTCATGGTTTCTTTTATTCTCCAGGATAACTTTAAAGTTGAAGTACTTCACATTATTTAATCCTGGATGTAATAATTTGCAGAGTTTGAGGCTTCATAACTAAAGAGGCTCTGGGATGGATGTGTGGTGCAGAAGAACAGCGTCTGTTGTTGATGTTAGTGCCTTTCCTCCTTGCAGATGCTGTGAGGGTACCGCTTGCGTTCTCTGTAGGGAGGATTTGGCTGCTTTTACGCTCTGCTGGCTTTGCCTTCTCCACCTTGGCCCAGGTTTTAGCCATAGGAGATATTTTCAGGGCTGTGGAATTGGCCTGGTCACCATGGAAAAAAAAAAGAGAGAGAGAGAGAGAGAGAAAGGCTTGACAGTCCAGGAATCCAGGAAGAGCCTGTGATGTGAGCTACCCACCGCCCGCGCCCCCACCCCCACCCCAGGCCTCTCCTGGCCCCTTCCTGGAGCCCCAGGAAGAACTGAGGGTCACATTGCAGCGTTCTCATGTGGCCGCCTCTACCCAAGCCCCCCGTCCCTGGGTACTTCCTCTTTCCCCTCTCTCCTGGGTCCTCTTGTTCCTAAAGCCAGCACCACAATTTAAGCTTTCTGTTGGGTTTGCCTGTGAGCTCTGTCCCACAGCTGCCTGGAATGTCCTAGGGCAGGAGGTGACTCCCACTGTGCTGGGGACTCACTGGACGCTGAGTAAGTTCTCAGTGATTGGTTGCTGAGTGTATTGGGTTTTCCTCATCCTCCTTGCCTCCCGTGAAGTTTGGAGCGCTTTGGCTGGCCTGATGCAACTCAGTGCCTTTGCATTAAGATCCAAATAAAATAATAGGTGGCATTTATTTAGGTATAATGAGGCGCCAGGTACTGTGCCGAGCCCTTTAAATTATTTATAATTCTCATCACAACCTCATGAGGTTATCATCATCCCCAGTTTACAGACAAGGAGACTGAGACTGAGGGGGCTTTTAAATGGTCACCCAACAAAGCCAGTGTGCGTACCCAGGTCTGCCTGCCACTGGGGCCCCTCTCCTAGATGACTGCCCTGGCCTCCCACAAATGGCCACGCCAGCCCAGCCCACAATTTGACGTCTTTGCATTGTCACAAAGAATATTCGCTCCCCGTTTCCTGGCTGACTTCCACACGCTTAGTCCAGGAGGCGCACCTGAGAGTGAAAGGCTCTGCAGCCTTCGTTTGAGCCTTTGAAATGCTGCTGCCATCGCCTTAATGCACCAAGATGCATAAAGTACTGTAAGTAACTGAATCAAGTGCGAACTGTTTCTGTTTAAGGCAGAAGAAAGCAGATTGCCTGGCCCCTGGGGATAAAGGACCTTCATTCACTTGATTGGGACCTGGGGGTTGGGATGAGCCGTGCCGACCTAATGAATTTAGCTGGTCACCCTGTTTTCACTTAAAAACCAAGCCTTCAGTTCGACTGTCCTGGAGTGTGGTCAGAAGGATTTTCTTCCCGTAACTGTAAGGGTGAAAATAATTATTTGTTCCACAGCTGCATTGTGTCACTCTCTTCTTTGTTCCGTTTGATTAAATTTGTGTAAAGGAAGAGAATCTCTGTGGCCATCAGCGTTGAATAAATTGCTAGGTTGACCCTTTAGCCAATTAAAACATTTATTGAGCAGTTGCTGTTTAACCAGCCTTAGGCAAGGTACTGTGGAGAAGATCAGTATAAAACATGGTCTCCAACCTCAAGGGATTTACATTCCATTTAAGGAAAGACGCAATAACTAGTAGAGAGACGTGTTGGAAACACGGACGTGGCAGTAGTGGTTGAGTGTTTGGGGGCTGGAGCCAGACTCCCTTGGCTTCAATCCCAGTTCCACCATTTACATGCATCCTCTGGCATATCGTTTTACCTCTGTTCAGTTTTCTCATCTGTAGAACAGGACTGTTATTGGTATCTGCCTCGTATGTGTAAAGCACTTAGCATGACGCCTGACACTTAGCAAGCACTCAATACATGTTTAGCTATTGTGGGAGCTACTATTGTCAAGCATTAAACTGTTGTTTATAGCACTGATTCCCAAGAGCACTGGTGAGAACGATGAAGGCTGGAATAGTCACAGGTGACTTGATGAGGCAGGTGGGACTTGAGCTGAGCAGGCTTTAGCTAAGCAGGCGGAGGGAGAGATGACATTTAGGGTATGTTAATGTAGAAGAGGCAAGTTCACGGTTATGCGGAGTGCAGGGTACAGGTTACGGGAAAGCAAACTAGGCTAGAGTAACTGTGTGTTTGGGGCAGCAAGAACCAAAGTTGAATAGATATGTGGGTCCTAGAAAACTGGGTGGGGGATTTTGACTTAATGCAGTAGGGAACGCACTGTATGGTTGCCGGGGAGGCAGGTGTGGATGTTAGGAAGCTGAGGTTTAAAAGGATTAATTGGAAAGACAATGAGCTGAAGGCAGGGCACCATGGCTGGAGGACCAGAGGGATGAGGTCCCAAATCAGGGTTTGGCAGAGAACTTAAACAGGAAAGGGAAAGTTTGAGAGACTCGTCAAAGAGGGAAGCAAGAGGCCTTGTTGATGGATTGGATATTGGGTTTAAGGAGAGGGAGAAGTCCCAACCAGCTTTCAGGTTTTTCACCTTGAAGCCTGGCAGAGTAGGAATCTGACCCCCAGAAAAGGGATAGTAGAAAGGAACTCCATTTGCATCCTAGAATATTAAAGTGAGAATCAACTTTGTCAGTCATGTAGTAAAATTTTCCACCTACAAGAATTTCTTTTATAACAAACTGTCTTATTCATAGTAAAATGATTTAATGAAAAATAAATTTAGATTTGTAGTTGCCACCTTTGAGATAAAGGCAGGACATCCTAGAGGCTTTGTCCCTTAGACGTTTGCAAATTGAGAACCAAGACTTCAGATGAAAGACAGAGTCTGTCCGGTGTTTCCCGCCCAGTTCACACAGAGATGCCGGGCAGGGTTAGCCATGAGAGCGGGCACGTTCCCCCAGGGAATCAGCAGAGAGAAGGGCCTACAGCACTTAGGCCTCTAACACACTTGGAATTAGTGAGAGGGAGACTGAGGAAAAGCCTACAGCAGAGACAAGAGAAATGCTAGAAAGAAAGGAAAAGCATCAGGGAAGAATAAACTCAGAAAAGATCATTCATTTCTTGTAGAAATGTTTGAGCTTTACAAAGTGTTGGAGTATGCTAAGTAAGTTTCACTCCTTTGTTTCTGAGATGATTTGTACTACCCAAATGTGAAAAGTGTGCTAAATAGCACAAATGTGACTAGAGCCACAGGTTAAATAAAGATGATGACAGAAGTGACAATAGGCACATCATCTACCCCAGGGGCCCCCAACCCCCAGACCGGTATCAGTCTGCGGCCTGTTAGGAACCGGGCCGCACAGCAGGAGGTGAGCAGCGGGCAAGCGAGGGAAGCTTCATCTGCTGCTCCCCCGTCGCTGGCGTTGCTGCCTGAACTATCCCCCCTCCCCCACCCCAGTCCGTGGAAGAATTGTCTTCCACGAAACTGGTCCCTGGTGCCAAAAATGTTGGGGACCGCTGATCTACCTAATTGCTAATAGACACCCACAGGCCTTGAAATGTCATGATGCTTTTCAAGAGTTTTGAAAAGTCAAAATGCTTTTCACGTTCTGGCTCATCACAGATCATTCTCTAGGTAATAACACGTTATTTCCATGTTTTAAAGACAAGGAGAGGGTGAGGTAGAGGATG
Source organism: Lagenorhynchus albirostris (assembly GCF_949774975.1). NCBI lineage: Eukaryota > Metazoa > Chordata > Mammalia > Artiodactyla > Delphinidae > Lagenorhynchus > Lagenorhynchus albirostris. The sequence goes on from NC_083106.1 coordinate 47,296,551, forward strand.
CTCACAGGCCCCAGTGGCTCCCCACCACACCCAGGTGGGATCCGGAGTCCTTAGTGTGACTTGAAGAACCCACAGAATCTGTGCTTGTAGCCCATCTTATTCTTCTTTATAGCACTTGTCGCTGTCTGACATATATAGTGGCCATTCGTTTATTTTATCTCCTTCCCAAGCTAGCCTGCAGGCCCCCTGAGAGCAGGAGGTTGCATTCACTATGGTAGCCCCAGCACTAAGGACCACGCCAGGCACATAGGAAACTCCAGAAATACTTATGGTAGGAAGAGAGAGAACAAAACCGGTCCAGCAGGGGTGGGATCTTTTGTTGTCTTGTGGACAACCTTTGATAACTGAATAAATCCGCAGCTCTCTCCTTTCTCTTACTTAAAACATGGATGGTTGCTAACCTTACTCTAAAGAAGACCAGTGAGGTGGAATGATTGCTATCCAGTCACCTGCTTCCATCCCAGTCTGTTAAAAAGAAAAAGGATTTTCCACTTTGTTTGGCTGTGAATGCTCCAAGGCCTCTGGCCACCTTGTCTTTCTGCGGCTCTTACCCCCCAGCTTCAGCCCCAGACCCCTCAGAGAGCCAAGTCCAGGATTCCCACCACCTCAGACAGGTGCACTCAGACCCAAAGGGGCTCTGAACTCCCTTCATCTGGCACTAAAATCAGGGTTTTTCCAGGTGTTTTTAAGTTTCATTAGTGTGTGACAGATGCTTTTCTACTGTAGTTGACAGTTGTCAAACACGTAAAAGCGCGTCCAGATGGTTAGAGACAGCGACCCTGGTCACTGAGGACAAGGCGAGGACTCGCCGGAGAGCAGGGAACTGATAATAAAGCCCCATAAGGAACCGAGGTTGTTCAGCCGGAAGGGAAGGTCCGGTGGCCTACCAGCGTCCAGTCACTCATTCATTCAGCACCCCCTTACCTAGTGCCTTTTGTGCATGGGGCACTGGGCTCAATACTGGAGACATGGTGGCCATCCAGAAAGACACGCGCCGGCCCCCGAGGACAGTATCTGTGGAGAAAAACGCACTTCTGACAGCTCACACGCTTACTGCACTTAAATGGTAACAGCCGCAAAGAACCAGACACTCTGGCAGTGCAGAGCTAGGGAAACTGCCCCAGTCTTAGTGCCCGGGCCAGGGTTCCCATGCCAGAAGCACTTAGGCCAGGAACAAAGGAGAGCAGGAGTCAACCACGGGGCAGGAGTAGGGTGGGACTTGCGGCAAAGCCAACAGCCTGCCTGGAGGCCCTGCAGCAGGAAGGACGGTCAGAGGAGGTCATGGGGCCAGTGAGGCAACAGAGGAGGTGAGGCTCCGGATAACAGGAGGAGGCTGGGGAGTAGGAAGGAGGGACCAGAGTGTGCATGTGGGCCCAAGTGGAAGGCAGTGCAGGAAGGAGGCAGGTGGCAGGGAGCAAGTGAGGACTGGAGTGCAGGTAGTGAGGATGAAGAGGGACAGACACCTTCAAGGGTGCGAAGTAGACTCAATGTGGACGACGCTAAAGCAGCAGAGGCCAAAGATGACTCCATGAAGATCTGTCGAGCTCGTCTAGGTAGGCTCCGTGCTGCTTACCTGAGCGCACAGTGGAGAACCAGTAGACACGGCATCCAGAAGGAAGATTCTCAGCATTCTGGTGTCCTCACTTAGGCAGCTTCCAAGGCAGCAAACACTGAAAAAGCAGCAGAATCGTGGGGAGGATACATGGTGGATATTGTGTTTGAGAGGCCCTGTGAGGTCCCAGTGGAGGCTCTGAGGAGGGAATTGGTTTTACGGGTCAGGAGCTCAGGAGGGGAGGTCCTATCAGATGATACAAATGCAGGCATCACTGGAGTCAGGGTAGTCGTTGAAGCCACGGGAGTAGAATCTCCCTGTTGGTCACAACGCTGATGCCCACTCGTTTCACATCTCCGGAGACTTTAGAGAAGCAGGCGTGAGGTATCTATAAGAAATGATCATTTAAAACACTGCTATGTTTACTCGACACAGAAAATGATTTAGCCTGAGGCTAGCTGGTCCTCTTGCTATTCTGGGAGGTAAATGACCAAAGTACAAAGATAGTCTACCTGTAGAGTGGTTCCAGGACCTGGGCCCCAATGACAGCACCAAGTCAGGCTTTCAGCAATGAGTTAACCTTGGGAAGTTGGTAAAACCTGCAGACACTGCCTGGAAAACATTGGTGGAAAAGATGCTTTCAAGTCCATACATAAATACATACAGATTATTTGTGGCCTTTGTCTGTTGGCTTAACAGAATCCTAAACTGTTTAATTCAGTAAGAAATAAAAACTAGAGTGATGATAATTTCCGTATTGTTTAGTTCACCTAAACATTGAACGAGCACACTAAGAGTTTCCAGGTCCTTCATAGCCTGTGGTATCAGTGGCACAGACCATCATACCTGCATCGGCTGCTGTTATTTCCTCCAGTGAAGTACAGAGGAGAGGAAATTGTTTTGGCATCTAATCCTGTTCCCAAACAAGAGAATTTCAGGAAGAGCAAGTCAGCTAGTTACATGACCACACCAAGTTCATTGTGGTGTAGGTGTCCTGACGTTGTACCCTTTTTTCTACAAATCCATACCAATTAGAAGACAACTTTGATCCTGGCTTTATGCCTGCTGTGATATCTATGAAAAAATCTGAGGGAGGAGAACTTTATTTTGAAGGAAAAGGCAATGTTTACACCTAGGAGGTCCTTCCTTCCAGGCTTCTGAGGTTTCCTAACTTTACCCGAGGAGAGAGCCCATCCAGCCCCCAGCAGGGTGGTATCCTTGGCAACCTTAGGGATGCTGTTCTCAGAGACCGGGATTTGCAGTGTGCAACCGCATGGCCATTTGCAGAGACCCCTGCCCAAGCCCCAGGTGAACTCTCCCTGATGTGGAGCTGCATCTGTACCCTCAGGAGGGGGGAAATGAAAATGAGGGGAAATTGAGGTAATGAGATGAGTAGAAGAGTGAGCACTGATTAGTTCTTCTCAGTTGAAACCTCACTTAATCACTAATAGCTTATCAGTGCTTTAATTGAACATTTTGTCTTCCTTGAAACTGTGAGTTATCTTTAGAGAACCTTCTTTTGTCAACAGTGGCTGCTATTTTGGGCCCAAAACAAAGTAGGAGAAATCAGACAAAGACATTCTTCATTTTTTCCCCTCCAAAATGTGTTAGGTATAAATACATTGCTCATCTTAGAAAGAAAACTAGTGCAAAATAAATTTATGTAAGTACGCTCCTGCTCGCAAGTCAAAGCACATATCCACAAATGATTTGCTATCAGAGATCCATTACAGCCTTTGTTTCAACTTATATTTTGAAGGTTTATATATTATAGTTCTTGTTGTAGATGATACAGTGAGAAAATAAGAAAGCAGACTAGCACAACTGACTGATATATTGATAATTGCTTTTTTTTTAATCTGAAATTATGAAATCTTCTCTCAGAAAATCCGAAATGACTTTATCCCAATTTTAAATAGTTTACTTTCAGCAACACTCACATCTTGAGCAACGTGGAGTGATTCCAAGAAGGGAAGAAAGGCTTTTTTTGCTTGTCATTTTATTTGCAGGATTTGTGTCTGCACAGTGGAGAAAAATGTTCTATTTGCTTCGGAGACAGACATAGATTTCCAAGCCATTTGGCTCGAGAGATGGTTTAAATAGGAATGAATTTAATATACCTTTAATTCTCTGAAATAAGAGAATTCCAGCTGAGGTTTGGTCCAGGGCAAAGTTGGCTCTCGACACTGAAGAAAATCTATCACATTAATCCCAGAGGCTCAGAGTCCAAAGCTGCGTGAACAGAATGCTGGAGGATAGGAAGTGTGAGAAGAATGCTTTGAAAGAAACTTTAAAAACAAAATGACTGTTCAGAGAATACCAGACCTTGCAACACTTAAGCAAAGATATAAGTAATTATGCTTGAGAAACGTAGCTAATTAAAAATAACTCGATGCATAAAAGGAAGAAAAACTATAGAATAACTTCTCTGTTCCAGTGTTAATGTGAGATGCAATGGAATAAAATAGTAGGATTTTTTTTTTAATTTCATTTCACGGGCATAGAAGAGATGGAGAGGAAAATTATATTGCCAGAAAATGCCAGGGTAGATTTGCTGAAGATATTATCATGTACTGTATTTAAAACAAAAATCTAATTGCTGTAATTTATCCTAACCTCTGGTTATTAAAACACTGCTAATTCAAAGATTTTAATCATTCGCCAGTTTTACACATAATGGCTTTTCATAGAAGATACTGTGAAAATTTCTCGTTTTGTCAGCTTTTGTATGATTTTTTTTTAGGAGTTCCTAAGTAAAACTAACATGCTTTAAACATATAATTTTGTTTACATCACTAATAAAAATTGCCTGTTTCGTTTGTTCAATGAAATATCTGAAACTGCTTTATCATCGTTGAGCCTAACGTGTGAGAGTGCAGGCTGCTGAATCAATTTTAATTCCCCGTGTATACATCTCGCTTCAGAAGAAGCAGGGTGGACCCCACCCTTTTTGATTAGAGAAAGGATTCTTTTAATCGGAGACATTTGAAAGAAAAGATTCTACTCACTTTGGCACAACATTTGCTTCTTGGTCTTGAGAAATCAGACTCATAAGACAGTCATTGAGATAAAATCACTGTTTAAAAACAAACACTAGATAGTACCCTGTCTGGCTGGTGGGAGAAAGGTAAGGAGGTAAGCAAGGGATCATACAGTGCAGAAGAAAAAGCTATCCCAGAATTAAAGGTGGCCACTATCAGGGGAAAGGGTGGAAGGAAGAAAGAGAGTGTACAGGGGAAGTAGACAGAGGCAAAGTCATTTCTCTGCTGTAGATGTAGGAGGCGTTGGGGAAATACAGCCCATCTCAGCATGACACCTGGGCGGCAGCAAATTGTCTCCACCCTGGGAGAAGTGTGGTGGCTTGATCTGGTTTTTATATACCTCAGTAAGAGCAGACTATGGTCTTACATACTAAAGGATTCTTGAGAGTAGCAGTGTGATTTAATTCTATGTGTATTTATTAAAATATAACTTTATTTGAAAGCAAAAGAAAAAATATATAGTTTCCTAAATCACAAGTTAGCCCTACCTCCAGACCAAACCTATGTCTTACAATAGGTTTGTAGATTCGAGTTCTAAAGGCCAGAACTTTAAGCGGCCTTGAAGCCCAGCCCTTTGATGGGACTTGCTTAAGGCCGCAGAGCCAGAAGCAGACCCCACAGCTGCTCAGTCCTAGTCTGTGTCCTGTCTCCCCTCCTTCCCATCCTCCTCTCGGAACCTGATCCCAGGAAAGCACTTCCACTTGCTCTTGCTTCCCAGCCCCACGCCCAGCGCCATGCTCTCTGCCTGACAAGTAACCGGGTGTTCTTCCTGCAGGTGCAAAGTTCCCCATTAAGTGGACAGCCCCCGAAGCAGCCCTGTACGGGAGGTTCACAATCAAGTCTGACGTGTGGTCTTTTGGAATCTTACTTACAGAGCTGGTCACCAAAGGAAGAGTTCCGTACCCAGGTAAGGGCAGGGCACAGCAGAAATGCGCCTGGGTGGATGCTCTCCCAGCGCCATTTGGGGAATCTCCCAGCACCATTTGGGGAAACTTCACCCTGTTTGCCTTCTAAACCCCATCCTCAGCTTTCTGCCAAGCATGAGTTTGAAGCACATGGACAGGTATTTAGCCAGAGAAAAGCAGAAGTGGGAGCCCCCATGGCAGGTAGACAAGCAGCCACCGCGAGTTGTGTGCCAGGATTAATGCAACTAGTAGCTGGTGAGTGCTTCAGCCCGCCCCAGTTCATGGGTTCTCTCCCCTCTCAGTAAGAGTGTGGGTCCCTGGCTCCCAGGGCAGAAGTGTCACTGGCAGAACCTCTGCCCAAATGGAGTTTGCAGACACTTCTGGGAAAGAGTAGAAAAGCCCTCACTGCTTTCTGATTACTCTGTAGCACTGACCCATGGAGTGAACCTGGCAGGAAGATGTCAGGACCTGCCCTCTCTGCAGGCCCCGCTCCAGATGGCCAGAGACAACAGAGGCACATGGGAAACGCAATTTAGAAGCCACTCACTGCACGTTTCTTGGTTTTGTTTTTTGTGGGGTTTTTTGTTTGGTTGGGTTTTTTTTGGCGTGGGGTGGGGGGTGGGGGTTGGCCATGCCGTGCGCCTTGCAGGATCTCAATTCCCAGACCAGGAATAGAATCCGGGCCACTGTACTGAAAGCCCAGAATCCTAACCATTAGGCCACCAGGGAACTCCCTCACTGCACGTTTCTGAACAGTTAAAATATGCTCTACAAAAGCAAGTATAGTGTAAAGACATTGGAGATTCTTAAGCCCTGGAATTTTTCTGGATTATCAGAGTCATGCTCTCCAAAGAAACCACGGGTTTAGGTTATTCTCGCTTGAATTCATTAATTTAGACAGATGGTGACATAAAGGATAATCGTGCCATTTTACCTCCACGCTTTAGTGGTTATAGCGCAGGGACGATCTGCTTTCTGAAATGTTAAGGACATATTTTTCAGTTACTGTTGAGTGCAGAAAGAACCTAGCTCCCCATCATTCCCTGCCTAAGAAAGGAGCTTTTAAAAATAAAAAAGCAGCGACAGAAACGATAGTGGAGATTAATGAGGAATTGAGGGCTCTTGCAAATCCTCAGTTCGTAATCGTATCTTTGCAGTCAGAGGAGCCGGCGAGGGCCGATTAATTTGTAATCCCTTTGTTCCCTTTTTTTGATTGTTTCTGGTCATCTTGGGAGAATGCAGAGAAGTAAAGAAGATCTCTTTCTGGGTTGGTCGTAGCCTCAGGACTCCTAGGAGAGCCAGGTTGGCACAGAGGCAAAATTGACAAATTCCCTGTCTCTGAAGCACCAGCACTGGGCGGTTAGAGATGCGGGCGGAAGGCAGTTTTATTGATGCTGTGGCGACTGCTGCCCCCGGCACGCACCAAGTGGGCAGCTGCTCTGGGAATAGCCAGCTAGCAGGGCAGAAAGGGCCGCCCCGGAGGGGCCTGGAGCACAGCACGGGCATTGTTGAATTGCTCCTCAAGGGGGAGAATGTGCAGGTCTCGGGATTTTGAAGATGTGAAGGCACCTCTTTTTTTATTGTCTGAATTTTGAATGAATCTCTTCCTGAGTCCCCCAAGTTTCCAGCCACCCGATGTGTTAAATGCGGCTGTGGGGGAAGGTTAACGTTCTGCGTTTCTGTGAAGCCTTTCCTTCCAGGAAGACAAAGCTGCTTTTTGTTTCTCAGGGTCACACGCAGAAACCAAGACAAAGGGGAGAGGGGGGCGGCAGCCTCGGAGAAGGAAGGCAGGTGTGTGTTTCTGAGGGAGAGTCTTTTGTCACGTTTGGTTTGGGCATAAAGAAAGCAGCCTCACTTTACAACTTAGGCTGGGATTTTCATTCATTCGGCGTAGCGTCAGTAGGTGGGACCGCGCCTGGCATTTTGCTCGACCTGGGAAATAAATATAAACAAGGCATTCATACTCTCAGCAAGCATTGATGAGAACGGTCCTCAAGCAAGACGCTGTTTTAGTGGCTGGAGCTAGAACAGTGAGCAAAGGAATGAATCCAGTCCCTGCACTCATGGAGCTTGCAAGCCAGATGGATAAAGTGTGCATCAAATCCAGGAAGAAATCAGCCTTTTTTCTTACTTCTCTGTCATTAGAGGAAATCATCTTCGAGGGATGGAGTACTTGAACTCACCCACCGTGGGCCCCCAATCTTAATTCTGATAATGGGGGAGGGGCCCCTGATTCAGGTATCTGCATACAGCAGGTCCTGAGAAGGGCCTTTCACTCAGAATCCCGTGAGGATGGCAAAGGAGTTTGACAGGGGAACCAAGTCCGCTTTACTGCGCGGAGTTACATACTCTGAGCAACTGCTGACGTGCCGGGGGCTTTGATAGCCACCCTGATTCTGCGAGGGCGGCAGAGAGAAGGGGCCACGACTGGGAAGCTTCACGGAGAAGAAGGCACGTGGGGTTTCCCCCTCAAGTTGAAGAAGAGGGTCCCAGACAAGGACGGGCATGCGGAAGGGCGCCCGCTCAAGGAGCCTCAGGCGTAGTCTGCGGAGAAGGCCGTGAGGCAGGGGTACCCGGACCAGCAGCTGGAAAGCCTGGCCAGAGCCCACCGTGAGGGGCCTGGCCGGTCTGCAGTGGTGGCCAGGGGGCCGTGGCAGCGAGGGCGTGGTGGGAGCCACGGAAAGTTGTGCCCTGACCTGCCCCTCGCCGTGGACGCTGCTTGTTTTTGTTCTTTAACACAGCTGTAATCACATTTAATTGGACTTCTGAGTCTCACAGTACACTCTTCTTGAGGGATCCCTTTTACAGAGAGGGATTCCGATTATAGGATGATTACCTTAATGAAGAAGAACAACCGCTAAGGAACAGTCATTCAGCTTCACCCATTGTCGCCATGGAAGGAAGGCCCTTCCTGTCCACGTCCTCGCCGTCTGTTGGTGCGACCGCGTGGGCAGTATGTGCCGAGGGGCTGCTTCTCCGCTGCCCTGAGTCCTCGTGCCTGTGGACAGCACCCAGGACAGACCCCTAGTCCCTTTCCACCGTGATTTCCATCCTGACTTCTCAATGCAGTTATTTCTCGGGTGGCTAGAGTGTATTTTCAAGTAATTCTTGTTTCAAGAGCAGTAGGTGGAGCTACACTTTTCTGAACTCTTTCATACCTGAGAGTGGCTTTCTGTCACCTTCACACACAGGAAAGTTACTTCGGCTGGTGGTGAGGATGGAGGTCAAGGGGGAAGGGAACGTGACTTCCCCACTGCCCCACGGTGGGCTGTCATCCTCTGGTGCAGTGACCCCCTTTCATAGAATTTCCCGCTTCCGGTCTCTTCCCCTTTCCCCTCCCCCACCATTCTATCACTGTCACCACCAGAGTTATCCTGGAAAACACAGACCCGCTTATCCTACTCTACTAGTTAACAAGTCCATGGCTCCCCCTTGCCTTCCAGATAAACTCCAGAAGCCTTTGTTTGCATTGTCCTTCATACCTCTTCCCTTCAGTCATTCCACAAGTATTTATTGAATACCTACTATATGCCAGGTGCTGTTTAGGCCCCAGGAGTGTAGCTGTGGACCAAAAGACAAAAACTGTCCTCCTGAACTTTTCATGCCTTAGAGGAGACAGACAATAACACAAATAAGCAAAATGTATTCAGCACTGGCTGGTGGTAATGGGTAAGGAGAAGAATAAAACGGGGACGGGGATAGAGGGTAGCAAGGGAGGACCTCCCCAGGAAGATGACATCTGAGGAAGCGAGGCTCAGGGTCCATACCTGGGGGAGGAGCCTCCCTTCAGAGGCAACCGGAGCACAGAGGCCCTGAAGAACCGCCGCGAGGCTCGTGTGTCTGGGGCAGAGGGAGCCAGAGGGCCAAGAGGCCCCAGGCAGATCGGTAGGGTCTTCCTGGGTCACGGTTAGGACTTTTGCTTCTACTGTTAGTGAGATGAGTGACTGATGGGTTTTGAGCGGGCGACATGACCAGACGTGATTTCTTGCTCGCCGCGTGCCGACACTTCGCACCAAGAGATCTCTCTCAAACACGCAAGTCTCTCTTCTCAGCTCTACTCCCTGCCTCCGAATCCTTCAAAGCCCGGCCCAAACGCCCACCCCCTCCTTTGTGTAGCCTCCTTCATGTCTCTTCCTGGGTTGCACCTTCTGCTTGCTTCCATGCCACTGGGTACGTCTCTGCTGAAACCCTTGTCTTTGTGTCTCTATTTCCCAGTAGCTCTGAACTCTGAGAAGGGGGCTCCTTTTATGTGTTCCCCATGCCCAGCACAGTGTCTGCCCCATGGTACACTCTCAGGACGTCTAAGTGAATGCATGGATGCATGGATGGCTATAGGCAGGGGGAGAAAAGATAATGCCTATGAGGCTTTTAAAACAAGACTTTGCCCATAGCCTGCAAAGCCTTTCAGCTCTATTTCGTCATCTCCACAAATAAATATAGCATGTTTTTTCCCAGCCACAAAGTAGCCTCTGTCCTCAACGTTGTTCTGAGAAATTGACCCCATGATCAGTTCAGACACCGTGTCCCAGCACCGTTCTAGGCAGAATGTCCCGGCCATTCAGTGCCCCGGCTCTCAGCTGAACACCTGCTTTGGGAATTTGGCAGGATCTGACAAAGCAGGAACATTCTCTTAAGTGTATCACATTTATTCATCCGTTTGAAGCACTTTCAGCTCCTTTAACAACTGACAGCTGCCTGACTTCCATGAATGCGTCTAGTCACTTGATAATGACTTGAAGAGGAAGATAACTAGCGAATGTATAGCATTTTCCTTAAAGAATTAGGAGTCTCCACCTTTGTCCTCCCTCTGCCCCACTCAGATGCCTCAGACAGAGCCTGAACTGTAGACTTAAATTCCTCTGTGTTCAGCAGCCCATCACTGTCGCCTGCACCCTTATCCCCACTGGGCCCAGCGTGATGACAGGAGCAGGTTTCTCTTGGGGTGGGAAGAAGTTAGGGCTCTGCCGCCAGGAGAATGGGAGGTGGGATGAACCTTCGAATCTCAGCCAGGGGTGCTTTGTCCTCCCTGCCCCCATCCACAGTCTGCAGGCTTTTTCTTTCAGCTCCTGGTGTTCCCTCCAGAGGGAATCCTTCCTGGAAGGCCCAGGAGTCGTGTTGTCACCTCCCCCCACAAAGTTTCTCTTGGCCGGTGTGGCAGGTGAAGGAGAGAGGGCGGGAGGAGAGGGCAGTTCTTCCCTATCGGTGCGTTTCCGCGGCCTTCCCGGTGGGCACCCTCACCCTTACTGTCCCTTTTTCACGTTTCTGGGACAAAGGAGCTGTTCGTGATACTGTATTATCAACTTCAAACAACTTTGTGTGTTATGGCACCTGAGTAGCCGTCATCTCTGTATTTATTAACAGAGTGGGCTTAATAAAAACAGCTGTCCTGAGCTTATCTGGTTAAGATGTGGAAAGACAAACAAAACTAGTCATCCTTGTGCCTTCTCAAGGTCACTCCTTTATTTTCAACTATACTCGTGGAGCAACATCTATCTGCCCAAAATCTGTACTTTGATCTCATAACCAAAACCTAACTTGAAGCGTCCCAGTTGTAGCCCGGTAAGATAACTAGAGCACACGGTGATCTGGTAGCACGCTCTCGGGCTGAGCAAGCCATTACCTGCGCCCTCCTTCCTTCTGCCCTCCCGGCACTCCCAGAAATGCTCAGCAGACAAGTACACAGAAGGGCTTTTTCCAGGGTTTACGTAGAGAAGCCAGGGGGAGCCTCGGACAGAAACCCTTATGCACAATAGGGTCTAATTTCGTTTCAAGGGAAAGCTCGGTTTGCTCAAGGAAACTGGATATCTGGGAACCTGAGCGTCATTCCCATTGTCAAAGTGCTTAATTATAAACATGGCACAAAAATCCAGGTTCTCGCAACCCCTAGTCCAACCCAGATGCAAACCTGGACGGGTAACAGTGAAGATCCCCTATCGTATAGAGATGGCCCCTCGGAGATCCATGTTAGGAAGCTACACAAACGGAGAGCTATAAAGCCCAACACCTTCCGTTCGTAGAAGACATTTTCTTTTTCAAAGAGCTAAAAGCACAGTGAATGTGGAGGTATTCTCTTGACAAGTGGAGAAACTGAGGCCAGGGGAAGTCGAGTCACCTGCTGAGAGACACAGAGTCGAAGTAGTGAAGTGGCTCTGACAATGAAAATGAACTGTTTTCTTCCCTAAAGAACCCAAAAGAAAAGCGAGGAGACTCCACCGAGTTAATATCTAGCTCAAGGAAGAGGAATAGGAAAGTGTAAAAGAAAAGGAGGAAGGGGGAAAAAAGGAGAGAGGGAAGGAAAACACACACACGGGAAAGAAGACATTGTCGGCAACCATACGTAGTCAGGGTTGCAAAGTGAGAGTTGGAAACTGGACCTTAATTCGGGAACCTCGAGGAAGCCAGCAGCGTGAATTGGAAGGATAATATGGTCATAATGGCAGGAAGCGAATGCAGTCCACTCGGCCAGAGAATCTCAGCTGCAGGATTTGGGGCAGACCGACTGGAAAGGATGCTACTAGTGGCCACGTTTGAGAGCCTGAAGTGCAGGGTGGCAGGAGGCCCTCATGGGAGATGCAGAGAAGAGCAATTTGAAAAGCAAACGCCAGCACGGCAGGCTACACGGACTTTCTGTGAACTGAGGCCCACTGGGTTGTGCCCTGTGAGAGCGACCAGTGGAAATGGCCCATTTTCCTGACTAACGCCAGGGAGAGCAGGAAGGTAAGGAACTGCTGAGGTGGGAGCAAAGGAGGGCAGGCTGGAGTGAAAACAGAGAGCGCGTCTGCTCGCTGGCCGCCAAGCCCTGCGCCCCTTCTCTGACGCAGAGGTTGGGGACCAGGCAACACACCCTGGGGGGCTTTGTGGCCATGACACTTCCCACGGTGAGACACCACCGGCTGGTAGAGACCACCCTCCTGTTGAAAAACAGTCTCTACTGCAGCTTCCACTGAGAACTGTTGGTGACAAAGTTTCCCTAAAACATACACCATATTTTAAAGTTTCTATCTTTTCTGTTTCTCCCCTGGCCTTCTCCCCACTGAAGAAGGAAGAAAAGGGCAGAACATTCCCAGGCACCGTCCTCCACCACCGCCCCCGTCCCCGCCCACCACCCCCCCCCCCCCGTCTGCTTCCTCAATTGGAAGCAAGATACGAAGATTCATCTCTTCCAGTGTTCCCGTGTCCCTCGGGACTCTGCTGACCACCCTGGCACTCAGTCTTGTGTGTGTTCCCTTCCCAGTCCCTGGCCCTCACCTCCCAGGTGTTGGATAAAACCAATGTCTTGGGAAAAGTGGCTAAAAAGAGGGGAGATAACAGTTTTCTTTGTAACAAAAATATGAAGCCATCTAAAAAGGAAACATGAAATAGTAGTAGAAAGAGGAATACCCATTTTTGCTAAAAAGAAATTCTTAAATATGATTTTTCAAAGTTCTTAGAGCCAAGAGTACTATTTTTAAAAAATAGGAACACAACCCACTTATTCAGGGTGTTGTTTGTGAAATAAGAACTGACCCAAGCCTTGCTGAGTGGGCATCTCCTGGTTGCGCGGTTACTGCCGCCGTGGCCCATCGTGAAGGTGTCAGGTCCACTTCTGGCTTATGGCTGGTTGGAAAAGAGCCAGCCCCATTCACATTGTCATTGTCAGCCAGGTGCGTTGTCTTATATCCCTCTTTTCCAGCAAAGCTGACGTTGGTATGTTTCTCTTTGGCCTGGTGCGTGAAATCGGTTTTGTGTGCTCCCCATGCCTGGGGAGCTTGGGTAGAGGCATGAGAGGGGAAAGAGGAGAAATGAGTAGAGGGTGCAGGCAGAACAGAGGTGGAGAGTGTGCCCAGGAGCTGGCGGCAAGGCTGCTGGTGCCCTGTCCCACGTGGGCTGAGGTCCAGCTCCGTCCCTGGTCACAGCTGCCCGGGAAGCAGGCTGCCTCGGGAGACGCTACATGCTGAGGGTCAAGCTGCCGCATCCGCTGTGTCCCAGGCTCAGGCAGAGCGCTAGAAAATCAGGCTTGACCCAAGTGGCCAATTAAACTTTCCATTGGTGGAGACTGAATCAAGAGTTTCTAAAACATACATGCAATCCTTGCATTTGAGTAGTTTGTTTTTCAAGGACATGCAACATTTACTGACATAGGGCCGCGGAGCAATAGGAGAATGATTAGTTATACTCCGTGGTGTGGTTTTGGGTGGTCTCAGTGCCAGAATAAAGCATTAGAAGGCATTTGGGGGTGGGTTGTACCACCTCCAGAAGGGCCTGTCACACCTTCCGAGGTTTTAGACCTTCCACCTGTGGCTTCTGAGATACTGGTATTATGAAACCAAGGTCTGTACTGAAATACAAAGCAGGCGCTTTGGAGAAGGCCCGATACGTGTTTATGCTCTCTTCCTGACCCTTTCGGGGTGGCTGGAATGTGGTGGCTACTGCCACTCCTGATGCCGGAGCGTCCCAGCCAAAACCCTTGGGACTGGATGTGCCTCAGGGTCTGACTCGTTGGTTTTTGTTTTTTTTAGAAAGTCCATACAGTGCTTAGACCATAATTTATATAACACCCTAGGAGAGTCTGGGGCTGCACTCTGTGTTCAAACACATTCTTACTTCTATAGCGATATGTATGAATGAAGAGAAACAGTCGATAGCCTCACACCAGGTCAGGTTTTACGGCCGAATGAGGGGAGTTTGGATCAATTTTGCTGCCAAGTGAGTTTCCAGAACTTTTGCTTTGCAGAGCTTGTTGGATTTGGGGATCGTGGATAAGGACATGCTGGTCCCTGTCCCGTGCCCTGGTTTGTCCAGAGCTCTGCAGGACACTCCAGTGTCTCCCCTTGCTTCCGGCTCCCCCGTTCCATCCCGAGTTGTCAAAATGAGTTTTCAGTAGTGGGAGGAGGATTTAAGGTAATAAGCCTCAGAGCTGACTGAACATCCAACTGAAGTGGGCCCCTGTAAAGACAGGCATGGTGCAGAGGCAGGGGACCCAGATTCACTCACCGAGCCTCTCTCGCTAAAATAAGGGTCACCCCCGAAATGTGACCAAGGTTATATTAGAATAATTAAATCGCAGGCCTACTTCAACACAGCAGGAATAATACACGGATTTTATCCCCTCAAGGAATTACAGTGGCAGAGAATAAGAAAGCATCCTGAAAGGGTTTGGATAAGCATGTGACTGACAGGGCTGTGCTGGACAGCCACGGGAGCCGGGATCAACCCAGCTCCAGAAGCAACAACAAAGAGAACTGACAACAGATCCCGAAGTCTGAGTGTCCCCCACTCAGGGGGACAGGATTGTGACCTGGGCCCAGCTGCTCTGGCCAGGCTTATAGGGTTCTAGCCAGCAGGTTGCCACCTCCTCCAGCATTAAAGGGAGCTGCTACGTGTATGCGCTGTGTCCTGCTGATGACATCCCTGAGAGCTGGGGGAAGAAATCTGGGTTTCTGAATGGCTGGAACTCGGGCTCTTGCTTTTGTAAATTAACTGGGTCAGAAGTTGGAGAGGATTATAGGCTCAGGGCCAAGGAGCAGCCAAAACATACAAGGGCTTGGCAGGCAATGGCAGAACATGATATGGCAGAAAAGGGAAGGAAAACCAGAGGAGAGAGCCTGGCAGTGATTGGGAAAGGGGTCAGGGCATTCGGCTCACCCCAAGTGTGGTATTTCCTGTTCTGTCAAGAAGGCCAACGTGCAGGGAGGTTGCATTCTCCTGAGGGTTAGCAGTCTCCCAGAATGTCTCCTGTTAGCTCCAGGCATCCTGATGTTTCACTATCAGGCAGCTCCCCCGGCGGGTCGCAAAGGTCTCCAATGATAGATGGCCTGTCCAAGGTCATCAGTAAACACAGACGCCCTGTCTCCCCATCGCAGTCATCAAACCTCAGGGCACCTAGGGGTCGCTGGGCTGGATGGTGCCCAGCGTGGTGGCGTGATGTCAGATCTCAGACAGCGGGGCACCAAGAGCCTGCCCAGGCACGAGGACGGCCAATTTATGAAGTTCATCAATGGAGCTCGCGGGTCCTGTGAACAAAGGACGGTTTATTTTTCATTCCGTGGATTTGTTTTTAATCTGCTTCATTCATATTTTTCTCAGTTTAATTGAAGTGTAATTTACATACAATAGAATTCAACAATTTTAAGAATTCAGTGAGTTTTGTCAAACATAAATAGTCACACCTCCACATACAGGATATAGCACATGTGTTGGCAGACTACAGCCCGTGGGCCAAATCCGGCTCCCACCCTGTTTTTGTTTTGTACCTTTTTAGAGTTGTAGAAAAATAAATAAGATGAAGACTATGCGACAGAGACCGTATGCAACCCGCAGCACCTAAAATCTTTACCATCTGGCCTTTAGGGGGATGGTTTGCTGGTACAGAATGTTTCCATCACTCCTTGGTGTTCCCTGCGGCCCCTCTGCAGGATTCCCCTCCCGCTCCCCGCTGGCAACCACTAACCTGCTTTCTATCACTGTAGTTTTACCTTTTCTAGAATTTCATATAAATGAAATCACACAGTATGTTGCCTTTTGTGTCTGGCTTCTTTCACTTATAATGCTTTTGAGATTCATCCTCTGGGGCTTTGCGTGTGTCAGTAGTGGGGTCCTTTTTTTATTTCTGAGTGGTGTGATAGCCCATTAAAGACAGGGTCTAATTTAAGACAGCCCTCAACATGTTTTAACCACCCGCAGGCTCCACGTAGAAGAAAGAGGAGGTGCAGGGGGCGGGGGCGGTGGCCGTGGCCGGGCAGCCCGGCGCGCCCGCTCTCATGGCCCTTGTCTTTGCAGGCATGAACAACCGGGAGGTGCTGGAGCAAGTGGAGCGCGGCTACAGGATGCCGTGTCCGCAGGACTGCCCCATCTCCCTCCATGAGCTCATGATCCACTGCTGGAAAAAGGACCCCGAAGAGCGGCCCACTTTCGAGTACTTGCAGGGCTTCCTGGAAGACTACTTCACCGCCACAGAGCCCCAGTATCAGCCTGGTGAAAACCTGTAAGACCTGGGTCTGCAGAGAGAGGCCTGGTCCAAGAGGCTTCCCCGCCCCCTCCCCATTAGCTTTCAATTCCGTAGCCAGCTGCTCCGAGCAGAGCAGTGAGAACTGTCCAGGATCAGATTGCATGTGACTCTGAAGCTGACGAACTTCCATGGCCCTCATTAATGACACTTGTCCCCAAATCCGAACCTCCTCTGTGAAGCATACGAGACAGAACCTTGTTATTTCTCAGACTTTGGAAAATGCGTTGTATCGATGTTATGTAACAGGCCAAACCTCTGTTCAGTGTAAATAGTTATTCCAGTGCCAACGATCCTAGTGCTTTCCTTTTTTTAAAATGCAAATCCTATGTGATTTTAACTCTGTCTTCACCTGATTCAACTAAAAAAAAAGTATTATTTTCCAAAAGTGGCCTCTTTGTCTAAAACAATAAAATTTTTTTTCATGTTTTAACAAAAACCAACCGGGACAGGTGTTTGTTTTTTTTTCTTTTTTCTAAATATGAATATATATAATATATACATCCCTGTACATACCATGTGGGTGCTAACGTGGAGACCGTGGCCGACGTGGGCCACAGAGCTTCGGGACCCAGAGTGAGGATTTGACTGGAAAATCAACATAAAAGCACCGGTGTTATTCTGAAAACCAGTGGCCTCGTTCTTTGGCTTTTGCAAAACATGATTTGATTTTTTTTTTTTTAATTTGGATTGCACTTTTTTGGTTCATGACTGTGCCTGTAGATGGCTGTTACTTTGACTCTTTTCAGCAGCACCCCCCCGCCAGCTGAATTCACAAGTTCTGTTTCCAGTATTTGCTTCGACTTACTACGATCTTGAAACTTAAAAGTGAGCCTCTTTAAAGCAAGCAAGTGGCCAATACTACCAGGGGAACTAGAAGATGGATACCACACAAACTTCTTGTATAAAACATGAATGCTGAAATGTTTCCAACTTTTTTAATTTAATAAACCTTGTAACCACATTTAAATGGTCTAAAACCCATAGCACTGTAGTCGTGGCAACCTGCTAAACTTTCTCATTCAACTAACGCGAATGGGAAGGTGAGGGTGGGAGGTCGTACATTTCCCATTGTAAAATAAGTGTTTGAATGTCCTGTACTGCTAATGAAATGACTTTCTCTATGTCCAAGGGTCCTCCAGTGAAATAACTATGCACTACTTTACATCTCATGGGGAAGCACAAAAAAAAGTATTACATTCTTAGTTGCTGTTTGTACCAACTTTGAATTACATATGTTTAACAAGTCAAAAACCCTATTTCTATTGAGTTTTTAATACTGAGTGGCAACTCTGAAGTCTTAATTCCTTTTTTGTTATGATTTCTTTGTGAGTTTACATTTTTAAATTGTTTAACTTTCTTAATTTAGTAATTAAAAAGACAGCATTTTACATTTGAATTTTTTTTTTGTTCATTTGTTTAAATCATGGAAGGTACTTTAGGAGTGACATATCTGTCTCATACCAAGTGGTAAGGAGTCCCCTGGAGAATTTAACCATTGTGTAATGATTTCCAAATGGCAGAAACATTCACAACACCTGGAGTGGGGTTCCCCCCCCCAAGAAAGGCTGGGCTATTGTCTAGTTAATTCAGAGGATTGTTAAAGGAAGACTAGGCATACCTTAACATTTTAATTTATCAGGCATTTTTGCTAACTAAAATTTTCTGTGTCCCACTTGTAGGAGAAAGAGACAATTGCAAGAAGAATCTTTCTTGTCCTGGAGTCAATACATATGTTTCCCAGTGTCCCTCCACCCCTGTAATGAAGTCGCTCAGCAGGGGAACAGCCTGGTGTTGCAGAAGGGGCAGTAGGTGGACTGGGCCAACAGGCGGGGCCTGGCTCCACACTCATTCAGCTGCACGCATTCAACAGCCACCTGGAATCTCGCCCTTTTCAGGTCCTGTCCGTAGAAATGAGGGGGTTGGATAAGATTTGCTGTAGGCTCCCACATCTGAGATCCTGGGATTCTAAGATCACTGATGACGTGTAGAATTACACAAAGAGGACAGTTTTCTTGCTGAAATAGCCTTTATATTTAGAAAGTTTCTGACATTTTTTAAGTGAAACAGGGATTTTCTGGCTAACCAACTTTTCGTGGTGTTGGTTTTGGTATTAATACAATTGCTAAATTGATAAAATTTCAAAGATCTTGTTACATACGATTATCACAATACTGGGCAATTTATTAACACATTCTAGATGTTTTTAAAGATATAACTTTGTTTTTCATCTTCACTTCCCAGTAGGTCGGATAATTTTCAAGTACTCTCTGGGGGATTTTTGTGTTTGTTTTTGACTTGGTCATTCAAAAAGATCTGAAAAAGTCATAACAGCCTGTTTTAAACAGATTTTTAAAGGAAAGCAGTCTCTTCAAAGTATAGCCTTCAATTCATCAATTGAGTTAACTGTGGATTCTCTCACATGAAGCAAAACTCAAGACTTGGGTTAACTTGAGGACACACTTATGAAATACAGCTCGCTGGAACCATTCTGAAACAGAGTAGGGTTGCAGACTAAAGGGAAAAGAGTAGCTATAAATATGAAGAAATCAGAGACATTTCAGGTTTTTTCTTCCAGGAAACTTATGTGATGCCAAGAGATCTTGCCGAGGCAGACCAGTCCAGGCAAATGAAACACCACCTCCAGGGAGTCCCAACACCTCCCAAGAAGCCTCCCTCCCTCGAAAGTTTTAGAAGTTTGGGGTTAGGAAACTAAATGCACTAACCA
Source organism: Lagenorhynchus albirostris (assembly GCF_949774975.1). Taxonomy (NCBI): domain Eukaryota; kingdom Metazoa; phylum Chordata; class Mammalia; order Artiodactyla; family Delphinidae; genus Lagenorhynchus; species Lagenorhynchus albirostris. The sequence goes on from NC_083106.1 coordinate 47,315,761, forward strand.
AAAAGTTCTCTTGTATCTTGAAAGGTGCCTTAGCGGCACCTAAGTGATGGTGAAATATTTTTTTGTCTTTCGTAACCTGGCAGTGAGTAAGGACCTGCTCTGTTCCCTGAGGAGAGCTGGCATCTGGCATTGCTTTGCTTCATACGGAGGCTTCCTAATAATCTCGTTCTTTTTACTTTCTTTTTTTTTTAAATTGGGGTATAGGTGTTTTACAGTGTTGTGTTAGTTTCTGCCGTACAGCGAAGTGAGGTAGAGTCCCCTGTGCTATACAGCAGGTTCTGATTAGTTATCTATTTTATACATATTGGTGTATATATGTCAATCCCAATCTCCCAATTCATCTTTTTACTTTCTTAAAATCAAATAATAAACCTACTGGAGAAGACAACTTGCCAAAGCTCAAATGTTGTAAATGAGACAAAATGATTTCTGTTCACCCGTGCTCACTCCTCACACTGTCCTCCGAGTCCACTTTGTTCACAGCATACTGAGGGCCGGGAGGACCAGAGAGAGGACCAGTAGATGCAGGGCCTCCCCCGTGTTAGGGCATCAAGTTGTAGACTGAAGCCAATGATGTATTCCGCTCTACCTCGTGCATGGCGAAGAAAGGTGTGTAAGGAACCAGACATTTCCACAAGATAAGTTAAATGTATTCATAGTCCTTCAAATACAGCCACACAACTGAAGATTCCCTGACAAGCGCCAGAGGGTGTTTACCTGCCTCGAGAAAGACAGGAATCCTCCTGTGGTTAAATCTTGGCACCAGAGGACTTTTCTAGTTGTATTGGAGCTGCAAAATTTTTATCTGAAATTTCCTGTGGGACTTTAAGAATGTATACTGTATTAATTGGAATAGTTCTTTCATGAGTCCTGAAGAAGGTAAGGTTTTCAGCAGAATGCAGAGGAGGATGGCACTGAAGCCCGCTGCATGAGGCATGTCATCTGCTCCTTTGTCATGGCTCCGGACAAGAGAACCTCACTTGACATAATAGGCATTTCCTAACAAGTTGCACTGGGATAAAATGGCGTTTGGTCGATTCATTGCCGAAAGGTATTTTAATAGGTTTAGATAAGTTTTGTTGGCTTTCTTGCCACTATATATTAAACTGTTGGAATTCAGTTAGGCCCTCCAAAATATTTGCTGGGAGGGAGGGAGGGAGGGAGAGAATAAGGGGGAAGGAGGTAAGGAAGGGAGGGAGGGAGGGAGGGAGGAAATAATTCCGGAAGGGCAAAAGGGAGAGCGAGAAGAAAGGAAGCTCAAACAAATTCTTATCCTAAAAATGATATTGTGGGGTACAGATTTACTAAGGCAGGTACTAATAGTATATATATTTTATTTCTCAAATATAGATTGTAACCACAGAGAAGAATGAAATTAGTATTTCATGAAATACTGAATACTTTTCAACAGGATGAAAATTAGTATCTCTAATATCTTTGCAATATCAAATGAAATTTCATAATTTATGTATACCTACATTCTCAGAAATTTTTCCTAATAAATTCCTAAATCATACCTCATTATTTCCAAACATGCAAAATATTCAGAATTCCATTGGGGGGGATGGAGATATACCTTATTTTTTAAATTACTTCTGATGACTGGAAAGAAAAATAAGTGGTTTTCCAGTATGACAGGGACTATTCTAAGGAGAATGTGATCAGTGACAAATGACTGCTCCCCCCAGCAGCCAGGACCCTATGCTCCTTTCCAGAATACTTACTGCTCTTCTAATAATGTGTTTAATAATATGACTCTTCTCTTAATGCATTTTCCCTGCCAGATTGTGAGCTCCTTGAGAACAGAAACTGCCTTACTTGTTCACCAGTCTTCTGCGCCAAGGGCAGTGATGAGCTGATGGTCGATGTTGGATGAGCGGGTGGATGGCTAGATGGGTGATGCCGTCCTGTGGAGTGAAAGGTAGACCTGAGAATAACACACTTGAGGGCCTGCTGAGCATCCCGGGATTTGCTGTGAGCTGCCCAAGGCACTAGCGCTGCCATTGTGAATGTGGGCTCACCAGTGTCCATACATGATTTGAAGCCCCAGTCTGTGGTCTGAAATGAACACCGTTAGTGCTTCCCGAACCTTGCCCCAGAACTCGTCCCAACATCAATGGGAATAAACCTGTAGCCCCTGGGATCTGGGGCCTTCAGAGTCTCATTCTAACTTAGTCATTTTATGAAAAATTGGTATGTTTCCTAAGATATCCATTTTTCATCTTCATATAAAATACTTTTCCCATCCTTCAGGTTGTGCCTTGTTAACCAGCCTGTGGCTTGTAGTATCCCTGGCAAACCTCTGCATGACCCAGGGAGTGCATGTGCCCCGCTTGAGAACCACACCGCATGAAGATGTTGTCCGTAAAATAGTACTGCCAACATGAAAATATTGTAGTCGGCAGAGGTAACATTAACCCCCATCAATATGGATTCTCTTTATTTGATTCCCTTTTTCACCCAGCAAAAAATAGCCCCCTGACTGAGAATGGGACAGAAGATGGGAGGGTTTGATAATGGGAAGAGGAAAACCGTCCAGAGCTGCCTGGAAGTGAAGGTTTGGTCAGGTCAGCCTGCTGGTGCAAGATGGCAGCAAATGGGAGTAGACGGGGTGGAGATGTTGGTCAAGGAGGACGAAACCAGAACTGGGATGAAAGAAGCCCTTTGCCAGGGCTCTTCAAGGCAATGGGATGACCAGAGAGATGACTTTGGGTATGTGCAAGGACTCCACCATTCATTTCTTCTGCAAACGTTTGTTGAGTACTTATTATGGGTTAGACCCTGTGCTTAGCACTAGAAAGCCAAAGAGACAAGTAGTATCCCCAGTCCAGTGAGGATGGAGACCCATAAGAGATAGTTGCAGTAAGCTCTCCGTTGGGAGGAAAGACGGGTGGCAGCAAAGGAGTGCCAGATGGCCCGGAATGGGGAGTGCATGGGAGACTTCCTAGAGGAGGTGTTCCTAAAGGACAAGCAAGGTGGATTATGTAATGCTTAATGGTAAGCTCAGTGTTTTTTGCCTTTGGATGTGTTTCCTTCTGATCCCCAACCCCATTAGGGTCCAGCTCATGCTTTAAATATAGAAGGTGCTCAGCAAATGCATCTAAATGAAGAGAAACCAAAACGAAGCAAAGAACAATCTAAATCTCTTCTTCTCCCTCCTTCCCACAAACGCAGACATTAAAAGGTATGTAGGTGCATCATTTGTTCTGATTAGTGCACTGCTACCTGGAGGGATGGGAGATAACACCATAAAAGGACAGAGAGTAAGGTTTCAGGCAGGGTTTTGGGATGTGGTTTGGACTATATTTATAGAGTGCGAGAATAAGAGAATTGCCTGGAAAGGGGCTTATGATAACGCCTCACTTCCTCTCTTAATAAAAATTAGTAGGGGGTTTTCTCCCATTGATGACCCCATTTCATTCTTTCCTCTCCCATTTATGAGGCTAGTTTGCTTGAATCATCCAGCAATATGTAAACTCATGAAAGAAGGTATATACTAGCTGTTGCAAGGTATTCTGTTTGTTTTGTTTTGGAATTCTTTTCCCTTTGGTTAATTTATGTAATAATCAATGAGCAGCTAATTGGCAGTAAGAGAATGAAATGGGTATTATTCAGATAGTGTTTTTAACAGAAGACGTACGTGTAACACTGTGGGGAAATATTAGTAAATAGCAAGAGATTTGTGTGTGTGTGTGTGTGTGTGTGTGTGTGTGTGTGTACAAAAGGATTCATTTAAAGCCCCTCAGAAACTAAATCCAGGTGTGTGAATCCTTTCATTTTCAGACTCCTCCCAAGGGGTGAGCGGAGCCCCTAGAGATTGCCCTGGAGCACAAACCACCCTAAATGGAGCCTGAAGGTCTGTCAGTTCCCAGAGAGCAATGAGGAAATGGTAAGCAAATGGCAGCAGTTGCATAGAGAATTAGGGAATGAATAACAGTGCTTTCTGGTAAATTAACCATATTACATTGTGCACAGCAAAGTGATGGAAAAACCCTGTTAAAAATTGAATAATAATTTGCCCACATCATTTACGTAAAATGCATAATTTTCCTACTTCAGTGGACTTTAGTTTGATTTAAAATATGCACAACTCCAGTCCTGTTCACCAAAGCATAATTTGTGAGATAATTGGGAAGGGAAAGAGGAATCAGACCGTAATCAGCCCAATTCTGTGTGAACCACTTCACCTCCTCCCTCACCTGTGCATTTTGGAAAATATTTGTTTATACGTTCCTGAAGGTCTCTAAGTGAAAGTGCAAGGCATTCATCATCGTCCCTGCTATCACTAAACCATGACTTCACCATGTTTGAGAGGGGGAAAGCAATGCTTCGTTCTATTCAGTATTTTTCTACTTTCATTTAAATAAGTACTAGTTTTTGAATTCTAGGGAAAATGGAAATGTAGCAAAGCTGTACTTAAAACAGCGAGCCAAGAACAAAAGCAACAGTGCACAGCCAAAGGAGACCTTGGAAGATGCATAGATAAAACAAAAAGCTGTGCTTGGCTGGGACTCTCTTTCAGAATCAAATGCAAAATGGAAAACATTGTTTCAACTGCAAAGACTTTGCAGTCTATAATATCTGAAATAGAAAGGCATCATGTAATCCACCTTGACATTCAGAAGCTGTGCTATTGCTATGAGTTATGATACTGGTTCCTGACTAATGGAGGTTTCCAGAACCAGAGTGGTCAGAGGTGGTGTGGAATTCCGGCAGTGGACTGGGTACCCTCCACTTAAACAGTGCGTTCCCATGGCAATCACTGTCCTTTTTCCTTCCCCTCCCTCTGCTCCCCACCCCCACCAGAACCATAGAAATTTTATTCAGATATTCACTCATTCTCTTCATCCCCATTTCTCCACAGAGGGTCATTATTTACTTATTCCAGTGAGCCCTTAAATCTCAACTTTTCAGGGCAAGTGTGCAGCTGATTCTCTCTGCTTCTCCTGAGTGCTCTTCCTTTGTTGGCCAAATCCTGCCTCCTCTAAAACCCTGCTGGCCCCAAGAAGCTGAATCTTGAACCCCACAAATCTCAGCACTTCTTTCTCTTGGGTGCCTGTTTTGGATGAGCAAAGGGCGCCCCCCGCAATCCTACTACTCCTCCCCACTTCTTCCTTTTCTCCTACTAACCCCTGCCACTGGCCAAAGATTTATTAGACACTAGTTTTGTCCCTATGCCTCTTGCCACTAACTATAAATTGCCTTTCTGCAAATTAGAAAAAGCTACTCTACCTCAAGACACTTTGCTGCCACCTGCCAGAAAACTATTGTAATAAATATGCCAAGAGATCATGACTAGAATGCAAATGGTGCCCCCTAGAATTGTGCAGTATACAACTGGCACAACTGTATGTGACAGCCCTGTACTTGGAAATCACCTGAGTTATCCAGGAAGCTGGTTGTAAAAGTAAGAACACAGCAGATCAGTCTTGCCTTTTTATGACAGTTGGCAATTTCAAAATCTAAATCTTTCGACCATGATCAAAAATTGCTGAGAGGCAATTTCTGGAAGAAACAAAGAGCCCCCAGGCAGCAATTCTTACAAGAATAAAGGGCTCTTGATTCAGCCCAAGATTTGGCCTGCTGGCTGGGCAGATATAGCCCAAACCACATTGGGTTGATTTTCAGGAAGCATCAGTTAGAAAGCTGGTAAGTCTCAATGCTGTGGGTACAGGAGGAAAGTGAACTTGGCTTATGTTTAGGTCAACCATTCCCCCTCCCTGGCGTCGGCTGCTTCGGTTCTTGTTGATCGCCCCATCTGTTCCCCTCCCTCCTTCGCATTCAGCACAACCTGCACGTTCTGATGATCTTTTGCCGCAAAACAAACTACCCCAAAACTTAGCGGCAGAAATAGAAATAGTCATTTATTTTGCTCATGAGTCTGCGACTTGGACAACACTCATCAGGGACATCTCTGCTCCATGCGGCCTCAGCTGGGGCAGCCCCTTGGGACTGAAGGACCCACCTTCCAAACGGCTTACGCGCGTCCACGCGGCTGATGAGTTGATGCTGGCTGCTGCCCAGGAGCCCGGCTGGGGCTCTTGCCGAGGGCTTTGGGTCCTCTCCATTTGCGCTCCCAGGTGGCTGTGAGGGCTTGTTGACACCGTGGAGCCCATGCTAAACCACCAGTTGACGCCTCATGGAGCAGAGACAAGTTGCCCCCGCCAAGCCCTGCCCAAATTTCAAATTTCTGAGAAAAATAAATGACTGGTTTTAAGCCACTGAAGTCTGGGATGGCTTGTTCTGCAGCAGTAGATCACCAGAATGTACAGGTGGGGCTGAACGTGGTGTGAATCCATTCCCACATCTTTCTGTGATGCCTCCTGGTGCTGTGGAGTCAAGGAAGCAGAGAAAACTACATTTCCCAGACTCCCTTACCATGAGGATTATGAGTGTCAATCAGGCCATACCAGTGAGACATAATAACGCAAAGTTGGGAAGGCAGAAGTGAAGCAGAAGCCAATTTCCTGCAGATCTTGTCTGTTTTCTGCTGGAAAGCAAGGTCATGGGGCCACTGAGGGCCAACCTCCAGCTTCATAGGTGTCAAGAGTCAGCTGAGGAGGTGGCAGTGGCTAAGCTCGACATCCCAACATGCAGGCAGATGTTCCCAGCTTTCTGACCACATTCTGACCATTGTACTGCAGCTACAATGTTCATGAGGTCAACAGTGCCAGTGGCAGCCTCCTCAGTCCCACCTCCCTGAATGTGGGAAAGGTGGCTGCCCTCCTGGCAGGTCAGTTCTGCCACATTCTGGGAGTCATTCCCGGAAATCCAGCATAGAGCCCTCTCTTCCAGCCCTTCCAGCGAGTTTGTAATTCCACCTTTTTGCCTAAAATCCCTAGTGTGGTTACTATTTCCTGCATTGAACCCTGCAACTGACACCCAGGTGATCCTTAACATGCTGCCCCTTCTCAGCCACTTTTGTTCCTGCTTGCTTGCTTTCGCTCATTTAATCATTCCTTTGGCAAATATTTATGGCATATTTACCACGTGCCAGGCATTGTGCTAGACCTGGAGGACAATCGATGAACTAAACAGACATGGCTCCACCCTCGTGGAAGGAGCCAAGGCAAAAGACCAGGAGACAGCAAACTACTACCCTCAGGCAAAATCAGCCCCTTGCTCATTTTGTTTTCTTGGAACACAGCCACGCCCATTCACTTCTGTCTTGGCTACAGCTGATGTTTCCCTACAGTGGCAAATTTCAGCAGTTGCAAAAGAGACTGTATAACCCAAGAGCTGAAAATATTTACTACCTGGTTTTTCACAGAAAATGTTTGCCAGCTCCTGCATTAGATAAATAAAACTCCAAGTCAGAATCCTGTTGTCCCCACATCCAATCAATCGCTCTGTCCATTCTGCGGACACATGTGCCAAGCTCCAATCTCAGCTCTGAGCACTCCATGAGAACCGTCTTATTTAGTTCTCACAACAACCTTTGGAACATACCGTTATAATCTCTGCTTTACAGAGAAGGAAACTGAGATTTAGAGAGATTGGGGCTGGATGACTGAGTAAATGGTGAGAGCATTAACGGAGATGAAAGTCCCAGGAGGAGGAACTGAGAGTAGGCGGGAGCTGGTGGACTTGGTGTGGACTCAGGCATGTGAGGTGCCTGCAGGCATCCATGAGAGGCTGTCCTCGCTGATTTCCTGCTTGGTGTGGTGGGAAGGCATGATTTCAAGTCTTGCCCAGTTTTAGGTTCAAATCACAATTCTTCCATTACTAACTGTATGACTTTGGGCCAGCTACTTCTTCACATCTCCAAGCCTCTTCGCTTCTGTCTCCTCACGAGTGAAATGGACTCTTGTCAAAATGAAATAAGGGAATATGCACACAGCATCTAGCGTAGCGCTTGGTACGTGGAAGGCGTTTGATCTGTGTGGGCACCTCCCCTTCATCTTCAGTCTATCCTTCACGTGGTGGAGAGTAACCTAAAATCTCAGCTGTGATTGTGGTGTTCTCCTATTTTAAAAATATAATGGCTGGGCTTCCCTGGTGGCGCAGTGGTTGAGAGTCTGCCTGCCGATGCAGAGGATGCGGGTTTGTGCCCTGGTCCAGGAGGATCCCGCGTGCCGCGGAGCGGCTGGGCCCGTGAGCCATGGCCGCTGAGCCTGCGCGTCTGGAGCCTGTGCTCTGCAACGGGAGAGGCCACAACAGTGAGAGGCCCGCGTACCGCAAAAAAAAAAAAATATATATATATATATATATAATGGCTCCCACTGACCCCCACTGGTGGAAGGGGACACGTTTGGAAGGGCTGCCCAGTCCACACCTCTTTCTTTAAACTCCCTACCACACAGCACTACACTCTCTACTGAAGGTCAGATTTTTACCATATGACCCTCCCCGACACCAGAACAGCTGATGATACCAGGTCAGATGCCTGACGGGGAAACCAGTCCACTGACTGGCCGCTAGCTAATGAAGTTGTCTCCTTTAAGTTGGGACCAAGAATTAAGAGGCTGTGGTGACAGATGCTTGGCCTACAGGTTAAGTTGAGTCAGGACCAGAGATGGCCCCATGGGGGAGCAGGGGATGCAGTCTGCAGAGAGAATCAGTGGCTGGAGACCATGGGCCACCAGAGAAAGAGTGCCTGGGAACAGCTGCTGTCCAGCACCTGTATCTGCAGGTCCAACTCTACTTCCTGAGCACCATTTCTATGAGATTCCTCAAACCCCTGCAGACACCATTTTGTCACTGGAGCTAATTCCAGGGAGTTTAGGCCCCTGCAGTCCAGCTCCACTGTTTGCCAGCCTCATCTCTCCTGTCCCCTCTACCTACCATCACCCCCGCCCTGGATCCTGGCTGCTGAACTGCCCACAACTTCGCAAGCATGCTCTGCACTGCTCCAGTGTTTTCCCCCTTGCCTGGAATGTTCTTTTGCTGTCTCTTCTCTTTTTTTTTTTTTTTTTGAGCGTCATTTTTATTTAACATTTTGTTAAAATGAGTCAATCATATTTTTTGTTCAAGTCAGTCATTTTTTCATTTCAGAATTAAAATTAATTTCACTTTGCACTGTTTCCTGCTCAGCATCAAAAGACATTCTAGGTTGTATCACTTTGTACAGAATTAGATGATGTTCCCAGCCTTGTTTCTTTTTTTATTTTTAACATCTTTATTAGAGTATAATTGCTTTACAATGGTGTGTTAGTTTCTGCTTTATAACAAAGTGAATCAGCTATACATATACATATATCCCCATATCTCCTCCCTCTTGCATCTCCCTCCCTCCCACCCTCCTTATCCCACCCCCCTTATCCCACCCCTCTAGGTGGTCATAAAGCACCGAGCTGATCTCCCCGTGCTATGCGGCTGCTTCCCACTAGCTATCTATTTTACATTTGGTAGTGTATATATGTCCATGCCACTCTCTCACTTTGTCCCAGCTTACCCTTCCCCCTCCCTGTGTCCTCAAGTCTATTCTTTACGTCTGTGTCTTTATTCCTGTCCTGCCCCTAGGTTCTTCAGAACCAATTTTTCTTTTTTTTTGATTCCATATATATGTGTGAGCATACAGTATTTGTTTTTCTCTTTCTGACTTACTTCACTCTGCATGATAGACTCTAGGTCCATCTACCTCACTACAGATAACTCAATTTCGTTTCATTTTATGGCTGAGTAATATTCCATTGTATATATGTGCCACATCTTCTTTATCCATTCATCTGTCGATGGACACTTAGGTTGCTTCCATGTCCTGGCTACTGTAAATAGAGCTGCAGTGAACATTGAGGTGCATGTGTTTTTTTGAATTATGGTTTTCTCAGGGTATATGCCCAGTAGTGGGATTGCTGGGTCGTATGGTAGTTCTATTTTTAGTTTTTTAAGGAACCTCCATACTGTTCTCCATAGTGGCTGTATCAATTCACATTCCCACCAACGGTCTTTTGCCATCTCTTCTCTTCTTAACAGCCTATCCATCCTTGGAGGCCCAACTCAACCCTCTCCTCCCTCCTGAAGCCCTCTGTGATCCCTCAGTCGTAAATGGTGACTCCTCCCAAGAACTCCCCGCACTCGGCTCTGGTCACCCCAGGGCCTCCTGCACCCTTCTTCCTAAGGGCTCCTTCTCGCCTCTGTACTCACTGCCAGTAGGAACTTGACACTCAGATATTACACTGAATTTACTCCAAGGGTTGTGAAACTTAAAATACGATCTGAGTTTCTTCAATGAAGAGTATTATGCCAATATAAGGCATTGTTCATTAAAATGGAAATGCATTTAGAGAATGCTTCAGATTAAAGGGATAAAGATCAAAGGGCACGTTTTTGGCCAGGAGTTCTGAGTCTTGCAGACCCAAGTAAATTTAGACATTTTATTTCCTGAACTGATTAGAACCGTAACACTGGATTTGGTGCTGGAATATAAAACTTGGTGAAACTTCCAGGCTGGTGGAAAGTCTGTCACCTCCTTACTGCAAGTGGATGTTCTCGTCTGACATTAAAGTTCCCGTGTCTCTTGCTGAAACTGGCTAGTGAATCCCGAAGGCCTGACATAGAAGAAGCTTCCATTGTTGACACGGGACCTGTAGAGCCCTGCCCTTCGTTGGAGTTACAGGCACACCTGGCTTCCAGCAGATCAGGAGAGGGTGTGTCTGTGTTGCATGTTCTCACAGGTCCACTAGGATTCAAGATCCTGCGGACCAATGTTGAGAATAGAAAACAGCTGCTCGTGCAGACAGCGCTTGAGAAAATGGCTGCGTTTTGCCAGCGTGTGAGAATTTCCCCACCAGAATCCTGACTGCAGCCATGGCCAGGCCACTCCTCCAGGACCCTCTGCCTGGGGCTCATCCCTGGGCTTGCTCTCCCCATCACACTCCCAGCCCAGCTGCCCAGGCTCCCTCTGGACCAGTGGCTGGGTTTGGGGCTCTAGGTCATGGGTTGAGCCAAGCCCTTGGCCCTGAGTCCAGGGAGGGAGGGAAACCCTGCTGGGGAGGAGGGACACCAAAGGAGCTGGTGATGGGAGCCCTCAGGACACAGTAGTGGATGCTCTGCTCCAGACAGGGCAGCAGGGCGGTCTTGGCCACAGGCCTTCAGCTTGTGGAGAAGCCAACCAGGCCACATCAGGTGGACTTGACCCGACTCAACCCCTGAGAAAGCAGGTCCCTGCTGCAACGAGGACGGTGACCAGTGACCAGTCTCGTGGGAGCAGCTGAGAGGTGGGACTGGGATTTGGAGAGGGGGATAACCTGACTCCCGTCACGCCAGGTAAGATGCCCGACTCACATCTCTTCTCCTGCCTGATCTGGGGCCGCAAAGCAGGGCCTCAGCCTGGACATCAACCCCAGCACTTCAAGGAGGTGCCGTCCTATTGGATTTGATGAACTTGACCTCTAGCAGAGCGTCCTGGAAGATCACAGACTTAACACAGCACAAGGGACTGGTTTTCAGAGCAAACCCCTGGTTTTATAGATGAAACTAGTAAAAGAAGAAAAATTCACTGAAGCGCCCATGTACTTTATCCTGCCCCCAACCTTGTCCTTTCCATAATGAGAATGTCTCCATGTGGAATGGCCTGCAGGGTCCTGTCCCTGGGCTGGCCACAGTGACGGATGCCCTACCTCACTCCTCATGCCCTCTTTTGAGAAATGTAACTCTCTCAAGCACCTCCCGTTACCCTTCAGAGATTCAAATATGCACCTGCAGAGGTGGGATGGAGAATGCTGTGCAGAGGGGATTCTTGTAACTGACAGAAACTTTCTCCAGAAGCAGAATGACTCTAGAGCTTTGTGCCCCATTTGGCGTTCTTAAAACTGAGAAACACTCGGGTGAAGTTGTCCTCCACCTCCGGCTCACAGGGGAGATCCTACCGTTTGTCTTTGGCCCTGCCTAGTCCAGTTAGCAGCTCTTACCCTGGCTGGCTGCCTCCTCGAAAGCTCACTGCTGACTCAGGCAGCTGAGAGAACAGGGTCTGAAATTCCCATTCAATGCAGATTCCTGGACTCTTCTGATCTTGGGGCGAGATGCAGAAATGTACATTTTTGAACACATAAAGTTTTTCTTTCTGATGGCACAAGTGTAATATAGGTAGATACATGTAGTATCTACTCAGTGTAAAAACAATAAACGTTCACACAAAGCAGTGCCCCCCACCCCTTCCCTACACCATTCCTTCCCACAGGTTATCACTTATCATCTTGGTTTGTGTCCTTATAATCCTCTTGGAACACATACATGGACAGGGCTTTTTCTTTTTTTTTTTTAAATAAATTTATTTACCTATTTATTTATTTTTGGCTGCATTGGGTCTTCGTTGCTACGTGCAGGCTTTCTCTAGTTGTGGTGAGCAGGGGCTACTCTTCGTTGCGGTGCGTGGGCTTCTCATTGTGGTGACTTCTCTTGTTGTGGATCACGGGCTCTAGGCACAGGGGCTTCAGTAGTTGTGGCACGTGGGCTCAGTAGTTGTGGCTCGCAGGCTCTAGAATGCAGGCTCAGTACTTGTGGCGCACTGGCTTAGTTGCTCCGCGGCATGTGGAATCTTCCCAGACCTGGGCTCAAACCCGTGTCCCCTGCACTGGCAGGCAGATTCTTAACTACTGCACCAGGGAAGCCCAGGGCTTTTTATTTACATGAATGAAGCCATACTACACATACTGTTCTGCACCTTGACTTTTTTTTTTTTAATTTATAGAGTACTTTTTTTTTTCTTTTTTTCTTTTGCGGCACGCTGGCCTCTCACTGTTGTGGCCTCTCTCGTTGCGGAGCACAGGCTCCAGACACGCAGGCTCAGTGGCCATGGCTCACGGGCCCAGCCGCTCCGCGGCATGTGGGATCTTCCCGGACCGGAGCACAAACCCGTGTCCCCTGCATCGGCAGGCGGACTCTCAACCACTGCGCCACCAGGGAAGCCCAGTACTTTATTTTTTTGAATTTTTATTTTATACTGTAACTTATATAACTTATAACTTAACTTTATACTGTAGTTTATTAACAATGTTGTGTTAGTTTCAGGTGTACAGCAAAGTGATTCAGTTATACATATACATATACATGTATCTATTCTTTTTCAAATTCTTTTCCCATTTAGGTTATTACAGAATATTGAGGAGAGTTCCTTGTGCTATACAGCAGGTCCTTGTTGGTTATGTATTTTAAATATAGTAGTGTGCATGCACCTTGACTTTTCACTGAGTAATCTGTCTCAGAGAACTCTCCGTGTCTACACATTGAGATCTTCTTTCTTCTTTTTAACAAATAGCATTCAATAGGATTCCATAGAATGAAAATAGCATCATTCATTTAACCATTCTTCCATTGATGGATAGTTAGTTATTTCCACATTTTCACTGTTACAAACAACCTACATCCTTGCACATTTTTTGGTGGATATCAGCAAGGATTTCTCTTGGAGAAATATCTGGAAGTGGAATTGCTTTGCTGTTCATTTAAGTACATTCTTAAGTTTAATATGTACTGCTGAATTGTCCCATTAAACCACTTAATCAGTGAATGTAAGTGATCATTTTCGTGGAATCTTCATCTTTTTAACAAGTGCCCAGATGATTTGGGTGTGGGTGTCTAAGGACCATACTATGAGAACATAGTGTTTGTATTGGCTGACGATGGCTGCAATAACACTACACTTACAGAAGTTATCCCCAAACCCAGTGGCTTAAAATATCAAGTTTCGGGGGTTTTTTTTCTCAGTGTTACCTGCAGTTGGACCACAACCCAGCTAGGCTTAGCTGGACTCTAGGCTCAGAGTTCCAAGTTGCCCACTGCAGGACTTGGATCCAGGCTTCAGGTCAAGTTCAGGTCTGTTCCCAGAGTGTTTATGCTGAGGTCCAGGTTGAAGGGGTCAGTGGCTTCCTGGAAACGCTTATCTCATGGCTATTACACCCAGCCAAGCCAAACTTGCATACATTTTAAGTACAGTTGTTTCTTGGTAAGCAGGGGATTGGTTTCCATGACCCCCGCAATCACCAAAATCCACGGATGCTCAAGTCCCTTATATAAAATTGTGTAGTATTTGCATACAAGCTACACACATCCTCATACACACTTTAAATAATCTCTAGATCACTTATAATACCTAATAGAATGCAAATACTATATGAATAGTGGTAAATAATATGTAAATGCTATGTAAATAGTTGTCAGCGCACAGATTCAAGTTTTGCTTTTTGGAGCTTTCTGGAATTTTTTTCAAAAAATTTTAAAATATTTTCCATCCTGAGTTGGTTAAATTCTCAGATGCAGAACCTGTGGATAAGGAGGGCCGACAATATATCTAAGACCATACTCATACTCTTTTAAGACCTCCGCTTACGTTGTGATCACTGATGACACGTCATGTGGCCAAACGCACATCAGTAGGGCAAGAGAGTATACCGGTCCTTGGTGGGAGCTCTGCAAAGTTACAGCAAAGGGAAGTGAAGAATCAGGACCAGTTCTTTCACTTCAGTCTACCGTAGTGGTTAAGGGCACAGGCTTTGGCTCCAGAACCACCTGATTTTGAACCCCTGCCTATGTGACCTTGGGGAAATTACCAAATATAGTTGACCACTGAACAACTCGGAGGTTAGGGGCACCCACCCCTGAATAGTCAAAAACTTGCTTTTAACTTTCCAGTTGGAGCTCCATATCCACAGTTCCACATTCACAGATTCAACCAACGCAGGATCATATAGCTCTGTAGTACATATTTATTGAAAGAAATTTGTGTATAAGTGGACCTGGGCAGTTCCAACCTATGTTGTTCAATGGTCAACTGTATAGGGCTACTACTCCCCATTGTTGTGTTGAGATGATTCTCACCAAAAACATGTTTTGGTCAACTTTAATATTTGCTTTAGACAAGTGTCTACTTTTAATATTTAATTTTTAAATTAGATTTCAAAACTGCTTTTGTAGTGGCAGGGTTGTTCAGTTTCCCCGTGAAACACCCATGGCTACAAGTTAGAAAATCAAGTCCTGGCTCCCTTGCATCCTCTCATTAATGTGATACTTACACCTTCCTTTGTGTTCATTCAAGTGGGGTTTAGAAAGATTCACTTATTTCTTAGTTTATTTTTTTCAAAGAAAAAAAATGCAGTAATTACCATAATTCCTTAAAAGATTTCAATTTTAAAAATGAACCACCCAAAAATGATTAAGTGGAGTTTTCCAATAATCTTATCTATTTTTGAACTTTTTATTGAGCTCTAAAGCATTAATACATGCAGAAACTGTTTTAATTAAATAGTGTCAAAAATTATCATGTTGTGATTATTTACTGTATGAAATTCAGATTAAGAATTTTTAACTTGAGAATTTTTTAGGATTCTGTGTATTTCAAACTTCTATTTCTCAACAATTATCTTTTCCCCCAAAATTTAGTCTCATTTGTCTAAAATTTTAAAAAGGAAAAAACCGTCAGGAATTCCAAAGCACTGCTTACGATCAAAATGTTTTCACACACATACACAAAAAAACCTCTACAGATGCTGAAAACATGGCCCAGTTTGACTCCTCTTTAGACTTGGGAAGTTTACGTATTAATATATTTTAGACTAAATTGGTCATTGAAGAATATAAAAAGCAACATAGACGTATTAGTTTGCTAGGGCTGCTATAACAAAGTACCACAGCCTGGATGGCTTAAACAATAGAAATTTATCTCTCACAGTTCTGGAGGCTAGAAGTCCAGGATCAAAGTGTCTGCAGGTTTGGTTTCTTCTTCAGGGTCTTTCTCCTTGGTGTGCAGATGGAACCTTCTCGCTGTCCTCACATGGTCGTTCCTCTGTGTGCATGAATCCCTAACGTCTCTGTGTCCTCATCTCCCCCAGTCAGATTGGATTAGGTCCCACCTTATGGCCTCATTTTAACTTAATCACCTCTCAAAGGCCTTATGTCCAAATACGGTCACATTCTGAGGGACTGGGGCTAAGGGCTTCAACATACGAGTTTTGGAGGGAAACAATTCAGCCCATAACAATAGATTATGGACAAAATAACTTTTAAAAGTTTTAAACAGCTTTATTGAGATATAATTCGATTCACTCATTTATATAATTCACATGCCATCTGATTCATACAATTTAATGCTTTTCGTAGATTCACAGAGTTGTGTAACCATCACCACTATCAATTTTAGAACATTTTCATTACCCCAAAAGAAATCCCCAGCCCCTTAGCCATCACTCACTCATTTTCTTCCCATCCCCCCAGCCCTAGGCAACCACTCTCTGTTTTCTGTCTCTATAGATTTGCCTATTCTGGACGTTTCATTTAAATAGTATCATACAATAGGTGATCATTTGTGACTGGCCTTTTTTATTTAGCATAATATTTTCAAGGTTTATGCATGTTGTAGCATATATTGGTACTTTATTATTTTATTGCCAAATTATGTTCCATTATATGGATATACCACATTTTATGACCCATTCATCAGCTGATGGACATTTGAGTTGAATATGCTAATGTGAATATGCTGGTGTGAATATGCTAATGTGAATATGCTGGCTAATGTGAATATGCTGCTGTGAACATTCATGTATAAGTTCTTATGAGTTCATATGTTTTCAGTTCTTTTGGGTATATAACTAGGTATGGAATTACTGGATCATATGGTAACTCTATGCTTAACTGTTTAAAAATACTAAAGATTTCCTCAAATACTGTTATTCACACTCAATAATTGGGGAAAGATATTCTATCTTCATGGACTGGAAAATTTAATGTTATTAAGATGTCAGTTCTCTCTACATTGATCCGTTGAGTCAAGGCAATCCCAGTCAAAATTCCAATGGAAGATTTTATGGAAATTGACAACAAGATTCTAAAATTTGTAAGGAAATGAAAAGGACTTAGAATAGCCAAAACCATTTTGAAGAAGAATAATAAAGTTGGAGAAGTTATGCTATCAGATTTGAAGACTTACTATAAAACTATGAAGCAGAGTGGTACTGGGGAAATAATAAACAAATAGACCAGTGGAACAAAATATACTCCAGAAACAGACCCATACAAATACAGTCATTTGGTTTGCAACAAAAGCACCATTGTAATCCAATAGGAAAAGGATGGTCTTTTCAATATAATGCTGCTAAATCATTTTGCATGTACATGTGAGAAAAAAATGAACCTTCACATTTACTGCACTCTATACACAAAAATTAATTGAAGGGTGAATCATACTTCTAAATATGAAAGGTAAAAACAATAAGAACTCTAGAGGAAAACATAGTAGATTATCTTCACCTTGGAGTAGGCAGACTTCTTTCAACTATAAAAGTAAAACATGATAAATTTGACCTTTTTTTTTTTTTTTCCTGTACGCGGGCCTCTCACTGTTGTGGCCTTTCCCGTTGCGGAGCACAGGCTCCTGACACGCAGGCCCAGCGGCCATGGCTCACAGGCCCAGCCGCTCCACGGCATGTGGGATCTTCCCGGACCGGGGCACGAACCCGTGTCCCCTGCATCGGCAGGCGGACTCTCAAACACTGCGCCACCAGGGAAGCCCTAAATTGGACGTTTTTAAAAGAAAAATTATAAAATGAGAAAGCGATAGGGACTTCCCTGGCGGTCCAGTGGTTAAGACTCTGAGCTTCCATTGCAGGGGGCACAGATTCAATCCCTGGTGGGGGAACTAAGATCCCACATGCCATGCGGCATGGCCAAAAGAAAAAAAAAAAAAGATAAATTGGACCTTACTAAGCATAAGAACTCATGTTCATCAAAAACACCATTAAGCAAGTGAATCAGCAAGTCACAGACTTGAAGGTATTTGCAATACATATTTCTTACAAGGCACTCAAACCCAGAATATATAAGAACTACAGGTCTATAAGAAGAAGACAAATAATCCATTTAAAAATGGACAAAAGACTTGTACAGGCCCTTCACAAATGAGGATATCCAGATGGCCAGTAAGTACGCATTGGAAAAAGTACTTTACAACATTACTCATCAAGGAAATGCAAATTAAAATCACAATGGGATAGCACTGATTGGCTAACAGCAAAAGGGCTGACAATATCGACGTTGAGTGAGGATGTGGAGCGATTAAAAGGTCATTTATTGCTGGTAGGAGTATAACTTTGTTCCACTGTTTTGGAAAATTGGCAGCAAAGTTAAGCATATGCCTACTACCCTATGTCCCAGCAGTTTCACTCCAGGTATATATTCATGAGAAATTGCTGCATATGCCTACTTGTACATGAATATTCATAGCAGCTTTATTCTTAATAGCCAAAAACTGGAAACAATCTATATGTTCATCAGTAGAAGAATGGATCAGTGAAATTGTGGATAAATTCATACAACTGAGTATACTACATAGCAATCAATAAAGAAGAACAAGCTATTGATACACACCAAAACGTGGATGAAATCTCACACTTACTATGTTGAGTGAAAGAAACGGCCCACAAAAGAGCGCATTCTGTGTGAGTCCATTTATATGAAGTTTTAAAACAGACAGAACTAATCAATGGTGATAGAAGTTAACCTGGGGCTATAGTGGGGTTGGGAGGGTGTTAACTGGGAGAACCTTCTGCAGTGAAGGACATGTTATAAATCTTGTTCAGGTTGGTGGTTCCACTGGTGTATACATAAGTAAAAATCCACTAGCTGCACGCTTAAGACTAGAGCACATTATTAAATGTAAGTTGTTCCTTGATAAAAAATAAATAATTGAGGGACTTCCCTGGCGGTCCAGTGGCTAGGACTCCGCGCTTCCACTGCAGGGGGGCTCAGGTTCGATCCCTGGCAACTAAAATTCCACATGCTGCTCTGCCCGGCCAATAAAAAGAAAAAGAAATAAATAATTGAGAAAGACTGCTCATATTGAAAGAGACTCTATAAGGATTTAAATTTAAGTCTACTCTCTCTTTGGGAGGCAGAAGGAATGTTTACCTTCTCTGAGCCTCAGTTTCTCATCTGTAAATAGAAATAATACCTCATTATGAGATAATATGTCATTTGTAAATAGTAGATAATACCTCTACTATTTTGATAATGAGCTAATGGATGTAAAATACGTCATCTAACTTCTCTCTCCCTCAGTCTTCCCATCTGTACAATGAGTATAAAAGTAGTAACTACCTCAATAATTCTGAGCTACTTCACAGAAAGCACTAAGAACAGTGTGTGACACAGGAAGCTTTTGATAAATGCTAATAGTAGCAGCTGTTACTGCTATTGTCAACGTTATGAATATGGACCAGATTAACTTCAAGGCCCACTGAGCTGCTGGAGGCATCTGTAAAACAAAAGCCAGGAAGATTAGGCGTATGGCCTCTGACTCTGGTGACAAGGCTGAGATAAAACCCCGGGTCCCTTGACGCCCCACCCGGAGGTCTTTCCACCGGCACACGCTGCCTGAATAAAAGGAAGGAATGGGGCAAGTATGAATTCTGTGTTGATTTTCATGTGCCTGGCCCTCCGTGTCTGCCAGCAGAGTGTCTGTGGTCGTGAAGCATAAGGTGAGGGGAGAAGAGGCACTTCTGCCTCCTCTTCCCCTGTAGGTACTTGGATGACCACTGCTCCTAAATTACCCCTGATATGCCAGGTTCCCTTCTAAACAGTTTACACGTCGAAAGGCCTATTATCCTCACATCACAGTTGAGAGAACTAGCAAACAAGGTGGCTAGGTGACTTGCCCAAGGTAATAAGTGGGGGAAGCCAGGACTGAGTGCAGCCAGCCCGGGGCCGGAATCCACTCTCTAATCTCCGCGCTGTGCCGCATCCCTAACGTGGGCTCAGCTTTTGTGGGAACCTTTCTTGGTCATGAATCACTCCTTGATGCGCCTCGCCCCCTCTCTTCTCCACCTCACCTTTTTGGGGTTTAAGGAGCCACAGCAGCCTTCCTGGTCCAGGCTCCCCCAGGGCAGAATTCACTGCCCCTAGTGGCACTCAGCTTCCTCTATAGCCTTATCCTCTTCCAGACCTGCAAAGCTGCCTCTAATGATCTGGCATTTGGGGATGCTCCAGGGCTAACCCAGACATGCCACTTGACATTTTTTGAAGATGACGTTTCCTTCCTCTAACACCCACCCCTTTTTTGGAGAGCAATGATTTATAGCACCTGGGCAGCCTAACCATCGCCATAAGCAAGTCTGTCAGGGCGAACGTGATTTGGGGCTTAGGTGTGTGAAAAGCCCTCAACTCTGTAGGCTCCAAGGTCCCTTGTGTTCACAAATGTCAACCTGTGCCACCCTGTTAAATCAAAGACAGAGCTGAAAATGTGGATCCTGCAGCGATGCTGGGGGACTGATAGAGATTTCATGTAAAAAGCCCCTCAAGTGTTTGGTTCAGTGAGTTCTTTCGGAGCTCCTTTGTCCCAAACCAGAATTCTAAAGTGGAACCATGTAACCATGTGTCAGAGAATAAAACTGTGGTCACCCCCCCCATCTTTCTAATTCGCTGGTTTCCCTGAAGTTCATCATAACCTCCAGAAAGGTGTCTGTTGGGGGGTTAGAGGGGGCTGCCGTCAGGGTACCAGATTTCCTACACCAAGAAACCTCACAATATAAAAAGCTTTTCCAAGTCTGGGTTCAGATACCATTTGCCAGTGTCTTCCCTCTCCCCAGGCCCTCCTTGTGTGTTCTGTTCTGCTCCAAAGGCCTCCGGCTGATATAATTTGCAATCTAATAAAGGAGTGAGCGGATGTTAGCGCACACCAGCCCAGCTGCCTGTCACCGTAGGAAACTGTGCTCTTTCCAGGCCATCCTACATGGACTTTACACAGTGCCACGCTGCTGTTGAAAGTGATTTGCTCAGCGGGTGTTGGAGGGCAGGAGGCAGACCTTCAGGGGGCTTGCGCTAACCCTACTCGAGTCATATAAAGTCAGCCCCCGAGGCTCAGAGCAGTGTTCCTGAGGACCTCAGACGACAGAGATCTGGGGTGATGCTCCTCCAAGGCAGACGTGGCAGAGGTGTCTCCTGGTGGCTTTAAAGCCTGACAGCGGTAAAACAGAGGAGGCGGCAGAAGTGGATCTTACTTGGGTTTTGCAGATGGCAGAAAACCCATGTGTACTATCCTTCATTACCAATGCACACTCAGAAGGAGTCTGGACGTGTTGAAAGGAAAGAAATGAAGGGGAAAACATATTTAATATTTATCCATTTAAATATAGAAAACAATGCATTTTCTAAATATTTGCAGAGGGGATCAAATCTGCCCCTGTTGTTCGGTGAATAACGGAGAGAAGAGTGGAACCCAGAGCTTGGGGCTCTTCCGGGGGCACTCGGTGTGGACCAGAAGTAGAGCCATCTGAAGTGGCGGAGGCCAAGCTTTGGCAGGAATGTGCTCCCCTCCTGGACCAGGACAAGTTCTCCTGGGCACTGAGGCCAACTATGGCCTCCAGGTCAATCCTTTTTGTACCAACAACTCCCAGAAGTGAGAAGAAAACGGGCTCTGACGTTCACCTTCAGGGAGTCTATTTTGCTCAGTAAGGAAACCTAGTTGCCATGCTTTGCCCTCCACAGTAGGCCATGGAAAATTATTTTGGGACTCTGATATCCCACACTTAGGAGACACAGGATGGAAGAGAATATACGATCCATCTTCCTGGTTTTAACGAGCTCAAACAAAAGGAATGATGGGTCCCATCTCTCTCCCATTTAAGATTGAGGCTGTCCTAGGGGGTCTTAATTTACCCAGGGAAATTAACACTAGCTGCAGTAACAAAATCTCAGAAGTCTCAGAAGCTTAACACGGTTTAGTCCCGTTCTAATCTACTGTGGGCTGAGCAGCTCACCTGCATATCTTTCCTCTGAGCCGTGACTCAGGCTCTTTCCATCTTGTGGCACCACCATTCCCGAGAGCTTCTTTGAAGCCTCTACTGGATCCTCTGCCTTCATATGCCCATCAGTGAAGGGAAATGAACTGACAGTCTAGTGGGACCTTTTAGGGGCTAGATCTGAAAGAGACATTTATTACTTCTTCCCACATTCCATCAACTAGAACCTGTTGCATACTCTGGGGAATGCTGTCTCCGCATGTGCTTGAAAGAAGAAATAGAATTGGTGGCCATCTAGCCGGTCTCCACCACATCTAGGAATGGAGATGAACCTTGAACTAAGAGTTCAAGGCCTGACAGCATCCCAGTTCTACCAAGAAGCAACATTGAATAATCCCACTCAATCCTGATATACATTTATGTCACCTACATAATGTGATTTCTGGACCATCAGAAAGCTCTCTGCTCCAAAATACCTTCTCTCGCCTGCCTATTCTGGGACTTTACCATTAGAGAATCATATCATTGGCTTCAACATCATCTTGATCTTGTCTTTCTCTTTTAAGATGCATGCCAGTTATCAATTTATTGCCTCCTCAGCTCCAAGTTTATCCTTCATTACCTGCTCTTCAAAAATGGGCCCATACCCTTTAAATATTTTCCGTTGCAGCTGGCAGCATTGTAAGTTACATCAATAGAGGATGCTGGAGAGACACTGCAGGAGGAAGGGGATTTCTGTCCTGGCTCCCTTATGCTTGCCTGGCAGACTCCTGCAGCTTCCCAGGCTCCTGTAGCACCAGCAGCTTCTCCAGTGCCCAGCTCCTGTAATGCACAGTGGCCAGCAGCTTCCCGGGCACGTCCCTCACCTTGGGTAGTTTTATAGCAGAGTACTTCTGGTGAGATATCGCCCTGCGATCAGCTTTTCCTGCAACCCTAGAAAGCAGATTTCCAGCAAGTTCCCCCGGTACAGCCTCCCGGAGTCTTCTCTGCCATCTGGTGAGCCACAGCTGTGCCCTCTTCGAGAAGGTCTGAATCTCGGCCCTGGGGGCCTCTTCCTCAAGACCTCTGTCTCAGCCCTATGGGTTGTTGTTCCTTATCTGCCATTCCTAAATTCTTCAGAGCTCTCTTTACTTCTTACTAACTCTTTGCTACTTTAATCCCCTGTTATAGTTAATAATTTTTTATGTTATACTTTCTCTGTTCCAATTATAGATTCTCCCTCTTGAGTGCATCCAGAGTGATAGAGGATGCAAATGTCCTTGGGGTTGAATTCACAGGCAGTCAATGACACTTTAGTGTAAAACAGTTTTGTTTCGTTTTCCTGGCATCTAGAGAGCAGCAGGTGCCTTGGAGCTGAGAGAGGGGACCATAAGAAGAAAGACCCAGCAGGGGATGTTGGAAAAATCCAAATGACAAACTTTGCCTATTTCACAGTTTTGCCATGGGCTGACTATAACTGTTAAGTGTTCATTTTTGTCTCAGTGCAAAACATCTTTGGTTCCCTAGGGTCAGCCTAACAGCACCAGAAATAGAATGAAAACACTAGTTTTTCTAGTGAAGCAGCAACTATTGCACTTTGATAAGCTCCGTACGTTTCCCCCTTTGTTGTTTTGTTTCTTAATCACACATAAAAGTGTGTTGCCATAGAAAACGGAAAGAGGACACCTCTGGACATTTTATTTCATTGAACAGAGCCAGGCTACTCCCTGGGTGTACATTAGCTCCTTCAGACAGGACGTTATCACCTTCAGGCTGCAAGGAAAACGTGAATCAAAACTATGAGGATTGTCAGACAATGAAATGGCTCAGTTAAGGAGAGGCTGGCATTGCCTTTCTCTGGGGAGTATTAAGAATAGGATGGCAGCTTGTGTCTTTAGGATGGTGTACGTGTGGTCTTGATTAAAAGCAGGAGTAGAAACAAGACAACAGCCAAGCTCCCATCCAACTTAAAAAAAAAACAAAACTTAAAAGCAACATATCTACACAATTTAAAAAACAAATTGTACAGTCGGCTTATTTAGAAAATCAACTGTCCTCTCTTTTACTTTCCTTCTCCCACCATCCACTGATTCCTGCCCCCTCAGTTCTCTTCATGTTATATCTTTTTCATATTCCTTCATTGTCATTCTAATGGGTCCTAGGAAGGGAGCAGACAGACACCCATGTGCACAGTCTGCCATCTTGAAAAATAAGCCTTCCTCTCAAGGTTGACTCAATTTTTTTCTTAGGGAACAACTTAAGAAACAGAATCCAGTGCTCTGAAAATTCTCTGCTTGCCAAGTTAAAATGCATATATATATATGTATCATTTAAGTCTGTAATGGAAACATATTTCTTCCATCTAGTCTAGTCCTTTTGACCTTCTAGATATTTCTCTGTCCTATTGGCCACTTGCGTTCAGAACTCAGGCTTTTCGTCCTCATCCATCCGGTGCTCTTTGGACAAACATTACCTTGAACATCTACACTTTAAAATTTTCCACATAGGTCAACTGTTACAATGGCAGATTGTAGTATTATTATCAGGGTAAAAACAGCAATATTGGGCTTCCCTGGTGGCGCAGTGGTTGAGAGTCCGCCTGCCACTGCAGGGGACACGGGTTCGTGCCCCGGTCCGGGAGGATCCCACATGCCGCGGAGCGGCTAGGCCCGTGAGCCATGGCCGCTGAGCCTGCGCGTCCCGAGCCTGTGCTCCGCAACGGGAGAGGCTGCAGCAGTGAGAGGCCCGCGTACCGCAAAAACAAACAAACAAACAAAAAAAACCAGCAATATTGCAAATAGTGTATTGGTTACAACCCCAGAGTGCTATGCCCTGTGAAGAGAGACAGTGGCAAAGCAGCTAGAACCAAAGTGGCTGAAGTGTCAGACCCTCCCACCGTGTCCTTCCCCTCTCCTGAGGATGGGTGTCCCCTCTCGCAGTAACTGTCTCCTCGGCTGGGGCCTCCTGCTGTATACCTACTACCTCTGCCCTTTCTGACAGAAAAATGGAGGGCTGGGTGGTGCATAGAAGAGAGAAATTAAGCTAAATTAATCTTTATCCAACCCACCACTCATGAATCCATCTATACCTCGTATTTCCCAATTCCGCTTCTCCTCAACTGCCACAAACACCACAGAAGGCCCTGCCTGACAGGCTCAGATATGCTAAAGCCATGTTTTAATCAGTCAGGAGCATCACATTTAAGTTCCTTTATGCTCGTGGCCATTAGTCAATTATCTTTGTTTATTGACAGTTGTTTTAAAGACAGCTAATTGGGAGAATAGGATTGACATGTATACACTGATGTGTATAAAATGGATGACTAATAGGAACCTGCTGTATAAAAATATAAATAAAATTTAAAAAGAAGAAAGACAGCTAAGTAGACAGCACTGGTGGAATGCACCTTTATCTGACTTGGTGTTAGTGACAGGGAAAAGAGCTGGGACTTCTATTTTGGAAAAAAAAAAGCCATCAAAGCTCCTTAGCACATAATACATTTCAACCATCAGAGCCAGAATCCAAAAGCGTAATAAAGAAAGGCAAGTGAAAAATGCTTATAATCGTCATATGTTAAATGCCTTATTTCCTGCCAATCTTATATCTGTTTCCAGAGAAGAGAACGTTGCCCACTCTGCCAGCGCCTTTGTCAGCTGCCAGCTGTTACTTCCCTGGAAAGGGGGTCAGAAGGCTGCTGGTAGCTAGTAGCCAGCCAGAAGCTGCGAGAAAGAACCGTCCCTCATGGGTGTTAGCTGCTGGCTGATTGTCAGCTGAGAGCTGCAAGTTCTGGTTTAATAAAAGCCAGCTATAGATTTCAAACCATTTTTTTTCCTTTTTCCATTTGTGCTCTGAAATTGTCGCGCACTCCGAATGGAACTCCGCAAGCACGCAGGCCTTTGTTCTGCCTTGTCAGTGCCAGCAGTAGAGTCCTCTCCAGACAGACACTTTGCAGGGTGGCCAGTGGGGTGAGGCGGGAGGAGAGGGGTTGGGCTGGAGAAGCGACACAATGCCCGGCGGCCCTGTGCAACCCGGGCGCGGATGGACACATCAGAGAGGGTTTCCTGAATGCTCTGAGAGGTCGGCTCAGACGCTGGTTGTTTTTGTGACAGCTGGTGGTGGAGTAGGATGTGCCGGTAGGTCAGAGTCAGAATTTATTGACTGAAGCCCCCTGAAATGAAATGAGTCACCAGCTCCCTGCGCCAGGCATGAAATCCAAATCTGAAACTGTCCCCAGGCTCACAACTGTTCCCATAGGCCAGCAGTCAAGAATTCCCTTCTCTGAGACGTGGTGTGGAACTCAGAGCTCTGTGGATTTCAGAGGTTTGGGCGAGAGGAAGGGGGGCAGCAGGAATTCTGCACAACGGTGTGCTTTAAATTCAGATGCTTAGGGGCTGTCATGTGCAATGCATCAACGATGAAAAATAAACACCCAGCAGAAGCTGGCTTGGAGTTAAGGCGAGTGCACAATAAATTTCAACTGGTTAAATTAATCGCTCACTGCTTGTTGTGAATATTAATCCCAGGGAGGGAGCTGGCTTCAACCCAATCAAAAGACAGGTGAAAACTGAGAACAGCAAAGCATTTGGGATCTTTAGAGGGAAGGCTTACCTGTGAGCCAGGCGTTGACGCTGAGTCCTAAAGAGAAGCAGAATCTGCAATACAGCCCCGCCTGCTTCACAGGCACAGCTGTGCTGCAAGCCCTGTCCACCTTGCCCTCAGCCCTCACCTGTCCCCTCGGGGGCTCCTCAGGGACTTGTATGAGAAAGGTCTGGCCTGAGGCTGTGCAAGATGAAAGAGCCAAGGCTTCTAATTTGGTTTTTTTTTTTATTGTAGTAAAATATACATGACATAAAATTTATCATTTTAACCATTTCCAGTTCGGTAGCATTAAGTACATTCACAGTGTTCTGCAACCATCACCACTACCAGTTTCCGGAATTTTTTCATCATCCCAAACAGAAACTCTGCACCCATTAGACAGGAGCTCCTCATTCTCCCCTCTCCCAGCCCCTGGTAACCTCTATTCTACTTTCTATCCCTATACATTTGAGTACTCTAGGCATCTCATATAAGTGGAATCATGTAATACTTATTCTTTTATGTCTGGCTTATTTCACTTAGCATAATGTTTCCAAGGTTCATTTGTGTTGTAACGTGTATCGTACTTCATTCCTGTTTAAGGCTGAATAATATTCTGTTTTATGTCTGCACCACGTTTTGTGTATCCATTCATCCATGGAGGACATTTGGGCTCTTTTCACCTTTTGACCGCTATGAATAGTGCTACAGTGAACATGGGTGAACAAATATCTGTTCAAGTCCCTGCTTTCAGTTCTTCTGGGTATATACCCTGATGTAGAATTGCTGGATCACATAGTAAGTCTATGTTTAACTTTTTGAGGAATCACCAGACTGTTTCCTAATAATGATCTCTTTTGTCGTTTAGGGAATAGAACTGATCTCCGTAGTAGCTGGCTGTTTATGGAATGACCTTGATAGGACGTGGTTGGCTGTGAAAGGTGAGAGCCCTTTCAGTGATCAGGAGAAAGGTTACCACCCAGAAAAAGGAACTAGACGGTATTGGCCTGATAAAGTTGCAAGAATATTGTCTTCCCTGGGAGGTGCTGAGCCAGGGGTCTAAGACCCTGAAAGAACGGAGAGAAGTCTCTGTAGAGAGGGGGCCAAGCTCTGCACCACCAGGGTCCGGGGTCCTAAGGTGAAAGATGACCAAGGAGATCTTTGCCAATGAAGCTAGAATGCCTCATAGTTGATTTTATTGAGAAATTGCTTACTTGGTCTGCCCTGGGCTGTAATTCCCCTCCATTGTCCCTAAACCTTCAGCTAAAATCTCTTATGTGCAAGGCCCTGCGAGCAAATGGGAGGGACAGAGAGGTGGGAGAGGGGCTCTCCAAAGTTGGGGGAGATGGGCTGCACCCATGCTGAGTGGAAGCAGGAACTGAGTGTGGGGCACGTCAGAAATCCTACGGGAAATGAGGCGGGGACTGCAGCCACTTGGAGTAGAAATTAAAGGAAAAGACAATTGCAGACAAAGGGAAGACTTGGGGCTTTCCAGGTTATCCCGAGAATACCATGCCTTGGAGCAGAAGAACCAGAGCCACTGGAGGTGAAGCTCCAGCATCATATGTGGGCAGAATATTAGTGAATGTTCTAGCAGGCCAGAAACAGAGACTCGCCCTCTTGGAGCCAAGTTTCGGCAAAATGCACAGCCTGTGAAACAACTCTGTGGCTTTCAGGGAGCTGGGTGACACTGGGGCAGCTTAGTTTAGATCTAACTTCCCACTACCATGAGGAACATTCCCCGAACGAGTCACTCCGGGGCGATGCAGAGCAGGGACTGGCCTGGGAATGTGAACTTGCTCAGACGGAGACGCCTCACACGGAGACAGGACCTCATACCGGTCTGTCGCCTCAGTAAGGCCACCGTGGGTATCAGAACCCTGACTTTGATGATCAGATTGGGTCACCTCTGTCCAGAGATTCATCTGTAGAAACACAAGGGAGGTTTCTTTCATCAATACTGCAAGCAACGAAAGACTTGTTATCATGAAATAGACCCACACTCTGTAGGAAGACTGAGGTGTCTTTTCATTCATCTCTAGTTACACTTTTACACAGCAAACTAAAAGATTCACTATCATTTTAGTTCTGAAACAAGTCCTGTGTTTCTCTTAGCTGAAGGTCTGGGGATTAGAGCCCATGTGACTAAGGGGTTACCCTCCCGTCTCCTCAGTCTGGTCCCTCTTCTGCACGTCCTATCTTGTTCTCATCCCACACCGTCTGCTCCGTGCAGGTTGTTCACACCTGCATCAGAGCCTTTATCACTAGGTCTCAGGCTTTGCCAATACAGGAAAGGAAAACAAATGATGCAAAAAATAAACCACTGTAGGTGCATGTCTGAATTCTAGAGATGGAGGGTGGGTGCACGGGGTGAGGAAGAGAGGAAGCAGAAGAAAAATGGCTTGATTGTTTAGGAAAACACCTGTTTGGTTATGAAAGGTGAGCCTCCTGGCAGGAGAACCAAAGTCGTCTGCATAACGAGGTTGTAGGAATTAGGGGCTTCCCCCAGGCATCAAGGGAGACTTGTGCCCCATTACCCAGAACAGGGTAAAAGGGATCAGAATAGGCTCCAAAAATGGCTAAGGTCAGGGCTTAAGGAGAAAAGGAACTCCAGTGAGAAACTCTCCATGACAGGCAAAGCTGCGGGTCCTCAGAATAGCGATACCTCCCTCGGGCCTGCGCTGTAGAATTTTGCTGCTTAAATTGTGGTCCACAGAATAGCAGCATCAGTAGCGCCTAAGAGCTTGTTAGAAATGCAGAATCCCAGGCCCCAACCCAGACTTTACTGGACCAGAATCTGTCATTTCAGAGCTCCCCAGGCAATTTATATGTACACTAAATTTTCATAAGTGATGTTTTTAGAGCATTGGTCTGCAGCTTTGGCTGTGCATTGGAATTGCCCAGGAAACTTAAAAAAATACTGACAGCCCACCACCAGAACTCTCAGGTGATTCTAATATGTAGCAAAATCTGAGAACCACTGCCTCAGAGGGCTCAAATCTGGGCTTTTTCTGGCTGTGCCCCTGTGCGTGGTGGGAGGTGTCCATGGGCCAGGGGTGCACTGATAAACAGGCTATCCAGAAAAAAAAAAAGGTTGATTTGTAGATTGAAATGTTTGCCAGTTTCCACTCCCCCCATAGCACAGCTGATTTCAAGCTACCAGTGCAACGCCCTGAAAGTGGAGTTAGGAAGCGATTTTTTTTTTTAAATAAATTTACTTATTTGTTTTTGGCTGCATTGGGTCTTTGTTGCTGCACGTGGGCTTTCTCTAGTTGCGGCGAGCGGGGGCTACTCTTCCTTGCGGTGCGCGGGCTTCTCATTGCGGTGGCTTCTCTTGTCATGGAGCATGGGCTCTAGGCATGCGGGCTTCAGTAGTTGTGGTGCGCGGGCTCAGTAGTTGTGGCGCACGGGTGTAGCTGCTCCGCGACGTGTGGGATCTTTCCAGACCAGGGCTCGAACCCGTGTCCCCTGCATTGGCAGGCTGATTCTTAAGCACTGCGCCACCAGGGAAGTCCAGGAAGCAATGATTTGACTCTCAAGAACCTGTGCTAACTGGCACACCACTGCATGGGGCCGGGGGGGTGTGTCTACACCGAGTCTCTCCCCGTCCTTCAGGACCTTGGAGCACCCTGATGCTATGCAGGCCTCTTCCCAAAGGGGGTGGTTCAGAGTTTAAACATGGGCCACAGTGTTCACAGCTGAGGTCCCTCGTGTGCAGGATGTAGCTGGTGTTAGGAAGGGCATGGGAGAGAGGGTGAGAGTTGGGCCTCCAGTGCTTTCTTGCCCCATCCGTGTCAATGTAGGAGTGGGCCTGCCGAATAGGCATGCCCCATTTTGAGTTTGCAGCTCTTTCCTGAGCTCTGCTATGGCTCGGTGGCCTTCTGTTATCACCACGCATCCCCGATCCCTAAGAACACGCTTAACATGCTGCTTTGGGCTTAGGTGTGCTTTGGGGAATCGGTGGGGAGACAGTGCTCCTGCACTGGGTGAGGGAAGGAGAGAGAGGACCCCACACGTGGGAGGCAAGAGGACTCGAAGGATCAGGAATTTAAGTGGGAATCCCCAGGATATGACTCACCATCCACTCCCCAGGAGCCCTTGGAAATGTTAGGGAGGTACTGGACTTCCCACA
Source organism: Lagenorhynchus albirostris (assembly GCF_949774975.1). NCBI lineage: Eukaryota > Metazoa > Chordata > Mammalia > Artiodactyla > Delphinidae > Lagenorhynchus > Lagenorhynchus albirostris. The sequence continues at coordinate 47,346,118 of NC_083106.1, forward strand.
GGATGCAGGAGATGGACTTAAGGCATTTCGTTTATTTGTTAAGGGAAGGATGATTTCTAAAGTCTGGAGGACTTAGGACAAAGAGTCCAGAGCCTGGAGTTGGATTGCAAGTGTTAAATTCCCAGCTCCACCACGGACTAGCCTGTGGCCTTGGGGAAGTGGCTTAAGCTTCCATTTCCTACTCTGTTTCTACCTTGGGGAGTGTATCGGAAGCTAGTGTGCCCTCGGAAGGCAGAGAGTTGGGGCAGATCTGGGGCAGGAAGGGGTCAAGGAGGGCAGAGGACCAGGTGGCAGTCACGCTGGGAGGCCCAGAGGGGGCAGCCAGTGAGGACGTGAGACAGAACAGGCTGCAGCCTCTGTGAGAGGAGTCTCCCAGGAAGATGATGCCCTGAAAGAAGGGCACCCAGAACCGATGAAGGGAAACGATTAATGAAAAAAGGTCAAAGACAAACATCACCTCCTTCCCAGGTTGTTAGCACCAGCCTTCTCCCTCTCACCCAAATGCCGAGTAACACTTCCTTTAAAAGAGTCAAAGGGTGAGGACTTGAGCCCCACAAATTGCTGGAAACCCAGCCTCTCAAAGGACCTGAAAGCTCCCCAGAAGCCTACCATTTCTACCGTGTGTGTGTGTGTGTGTGTGTGTGTGTGTGTGTGTGTGAGTGTGCGCGCGCGCACACACGCGGCCGAGAGAGGGAGGTTGTCCCGTGCGTTGTGAGGGTCTCATGGCCTCAGCTTCCTTGTCAGCCTCAATGACTGACAGGCAGGCTCTTCTTTGCTTGTATGTTTCCAGCCCAGAACTAGGCCATCTTCAGGGAGTCCCAGCCAGCAACTTCCTCTCTTAGACTAGCTTCCCTTCCTTCAGAGGACGTGCCCTCTCTCCTGGGGCCTGGCCCTATCCAGGAGTCCCCAAGAGGGGAAGAGCTTAGTATCCCATTCTGTTCCAAGGCCTGTCTTAGTCCTCAAATCCTTTCTATGGTTGAGCTCTTCTCAAGATGATTAATAAGCTTCAAGGAAAATCTATCCTCTACCTAAAGCTCTTGAGGGGAAAATGGTTTCAGATGCAATTTTAGTGTGAAAATTCCAGTAAGACAATCAAATCAAAGCCCAATAGGAGTCTTGTACAACATTACATACCTAGGATATAGGTTCTGGTGTTATCAGGGACCCAGACTCCTTTCCTCTTGTTGCTCCCCCATCCTTGGGGTGTTGCTGTCACCACATGGTCCCCCAACAGCTCACCCCCACCACCAAATCCACGCTGTAGCCAATGAGAAGGGGAGGAAGAGGAAGACATGCCCCTTTGCTCGAAGGGCATACGACACTTCTCATTTCTCTTGGATCAGAACCTAGTCCGCATGGCCATCCCTACTGACAGGAAGGCTGGGTAACAGAGCCATTTGCCCAACAAAAGATTCTACTACTGGGCTTCCCTGGTGGCGCAGTGGTTGAGAGTCCGCCTGCCGATGCAGGGGACGCGGGTTCGTGCCCCGGTCCGAGAAGATCCCTCATGCCGCGGAGCGGCTGGGCCCGTGAGCCATGGCCACTGAGCCTGCGCGTCCAGAGCCTGTGCTCCGCAACGGGAGAGGCCATAACAGTGAGAGCCCCGCGTACTGCAAAAAAAAAAAAAAAAAAAAGATTCTACTACTATGGCAGAAGAAGAGAGTGAATGCCGGGGTTCACTCTGAGCCTCCGCTCAGACATCAAAAACCCAAACTGGGTTGAGCTGCACCAAGCTTGGTCCAGTTCCCTGAGAGAGTGTCCTGGGGAAGGTGAAGAGCAAGTCAGCTTACCCTCCAGGAGCGCCGAGGTGAGCACTTAGAAGGTGCTCACATCGTCACCATCTTCAGATAAGAGCAAGGTGCCCAGTGGGAAAAGACTATTTCCACAGAGAACAGAAAAGCCCAACAGGGACCTGAGGCTCTGCCCTCACTAATGAGAAGACCCACAGGCTCTCCTCTACGTCTAGACCCTGTGCCGAAGAGAAAGAGGGAGAAATGCCAAATGTTCAATAATTACCAAGGAGAGACAGAACTGAAGGAGACTGAATTACTCTCACTGGCAAGCATACGGTCCTTTCCCCACAATTTAGTGGAATGGGAGCTCACTAGGAGAGGTAGAATAGCTATAGAAAAAAAAGGTTGTGGAGGGACTTCCCTGGCAGTCCAGTGGTTAAGACCCTGTGCCTCCACTGCAGGGGATGTGGGTTCGATCCCTGATCAGGGAACTAAGATCCTGCATGCCACCGCGTAGCGTGGCCAAAAAAAAAAAAACGGTTGTGGAGTTTTGGGGGTTTTGGTGTAATCTAAAAGTTAAAACTCTCTCTGTCTATGTCTCTGTCTCTCTCTTTGTCTCTCTCTGTCTCTCTCTCTCTGTGACACACACACACACACACACACACACACACACACACACGAGTAAAATTTACCGGCCTATTGTTTTTAAGATGAAGTTCTAAGAGCATCTTTCTTACAGGTAGAACCACCGCTATCCCTGTTTATGCAATCTGCCAGCCAGGCAAAGCTGAAAGGGAAGATCTTTTAAATGAAAAGAATACATAATTTTTCTCCTGCCAGGAAGATGTGAGCATCAAGGCAACAAGCTGAGCCAGTGAAGACAAGTCTGCTTGTAATACCTAAGCTTTCAGGTGGCCTGAGAGGTAAGATGGTCACTCTGTTCCCAGAACAGAACGCAGAGCAGAGCAGGCAAAAGCCCTCAGGAGGTACATGGTTGGGCCTTTAGCGGTTTTTTTGGTGGTTGTTTTTTTTGCGGTACGCGGGCCTCTCACTGTTGCGGCCTCTCCCGTTGCGGAGCACAGGCTCCGGATGCGCAGGCTCAGCGGCCATGGCTCACGGGCCCAGCCGCTCCGCGGCATGTGGGATCTTCCCAGACGGGGGCACAAACCCATGTCCCTTGCATCAGCAGGCGGACTCTCAACCACTGCGCCACCAGGGAAGCCCGGGCCTTTGGTTTTTGCGCAACTGGATCCTCACATGTGTTTGGATTCTCTGATTTGCAGTAAATTCTCTAACATACAACACACCCTTATTTAATTGTTAGCATAAGAATGTCTTATTGCTGCATACGAATATTTTAATATCATCTACTATTTTGTTGAGTTTTGTTCCTTTACAGTATTGACCGATAACTGACTCTTGGTATACTAATTGAATTATGCATTTATTTGATAGTTATTATTATAATACTAGCTAATATTTATCGAGCGCAATGCCAGACACTGCACAGAGGTCATTTTATCTAATCTTCCATAACAATCTCGGGGCTGCGGTACGCAGTTATGCAGTTGGTGCCCGGCTGAGAAGGCAAAATCAGCCCTGGTCCCCCATCCACCAAGCCCTGTGCTGGGGCAGAGGTCTCATGCCCCTGGAGGAAAGGAGATGTCTTCTTTACACAAAGGCAACAGCCAGAATCAGTGCATTGGGAGCCTTGATCACCAATGAAAGAGAGACCTTATGTCTCCCATTATCCAGATTAAGAATCCGAGGTACAAAGAGGTTAAGAACTTCCCTAAGGTCACATGGCTGGCAGGAGGTGGTCGAGAGACTAGTCCAGCAGCCAGACTTGCAGCCCAGGCTCTCAACCTGGATGCTGTTGGTGTAGTGTCTTCCCCACCACCGGGAATGCTCAGTCTTAGGTTGTGAGTGCCCAGAAGACAAGCATTTGTGTCCACATGAGTTACCTTGGGTTCTACGCAACACGCTACATCAGTGAGCAGATGAGATGCATTCTTGACACTAAAGGAATGATTGCTCAGCTCTTTGGGCAGAAACCTCCAGCTACTGCAGCCAGCTGCTTTAGACTGGAATTTCACGATGTAACAGGAAGAGAAGAGGCATTGAGAACTGTCAGGGAAACAACACCCTGAGGAAATCAACCCTCTAGATTCTGACAACAAACAAAAGTTTGGAGTCTGGAGGTCAGGCAGCCCAGTTTGCTCAGTGGGGAAAGCTTAACGAGAACTGTCCACCTACCTCCCTCGCACCCATACTTCACGTCTTTGTGGAGCCTTGAAAGATCAGTCTGTCCATAAAATATATCTGCCTTCTAACTTTGCACCCAAATTCCCCCCATTTAATGCATTTCTCTGGGTTATAGTTGTCCTACCTGCCACCAGCACCCTCCAGTTCCTTCCTGCTTGCTCCCTGATGCCTGAAATTCCTTGAACATGGAACAAAGGGTTTCATTTCACAGAGAGTGATGAAGCTTAAAATGCAAGCGCCCCTCAGAGAGGTAGCACAGTGATTTAAATTCACACCGTGTAGCTGAGGTATAAATGAGGGATCAGGTTTTTTCCTGAGAGGACCTTTAGATGAGGGAAAGGCCGAAGAGAGAATAAGGATACCAGAAAAACTGGTGCTGGAGAAAGGACAGTCTAGAGAGGGTAAAGGGCCCAGGAAGGAGGTGAATCTGTGTGGCCTCAGCATATGTCCGCACCCACCTTGAGCCCCCGGTGGGTACTGGGCAGCCCGGTGCAGGGGAGAGGCGTGGCTTTCTTAGGGAGTCAGCTCTGGTCTGAAACCCAGCTGTGCAGCCCTAACAAGCTGCCTGACTTCTGTGCACCTTAATTTCCTCACCTGTAAAATGAGGGAAATAAAACCCACCATGCAGGCCTGCTTTGGGGACTATTTTATTTTAATTGTGATGAAATAACATAAAATTTACCATCCTAACCACTTTTAAGTGTACACTTCAGTGGCATTAAGTAGATTCACATTGTTGTGTAACCAGCACCACTATTTATTTCCAGAACTCTTTTGCTCTTGCAAAACTGAAACTCTATACCCATTAAGCAATAATTCTGCGTTCCTGCCTCTTCTCAGTCTTTGATAGCCACCATTCTACTTTGTCTCTATGAATTTGACTGCTCTAGGTGCCTCAGCTAAGTGGAATCATACAGTATTTGTCCTTTTATGACTGACTTATTTCACTTAGAATAATGTCCTCCAGGTTCATCCCTGTCATAGTACATGTCAGAATTTCCTTCCTTTTATAAGGCTGATTAATATTCCATTGTATGTGTATACCACATTTTGTTTATCCATCCATCCATCGATGGACACGTGGGTTGCCTCCTACTTTGGCTGTCGTGTATAATGCTACTATGAACATGGTGTACAGATTTCTCTTCAAGACTCTCTTTTCTTGAGGGTTTCTTTGAGACCCTCAGTTCTTCTGGGTATATACCCAGAAATGGAATTATTGGATCCTATGGTAATTCTATTTTTAATTTTTTGAGAAATCGCCACACTATTTTTCACACAGGCTGCACCACTTCACATTCCACCAATGGTGCACGTGGATTCCAGTTTCTCCACATTCTCCCTGACACTTGTTATTTTCTCATTTTTAATAGTAACTATCCTAATTTGTTTTAATTGAAGTATAGTTGATTTTCAATATTGTGTTTCAGGTATACAGCAAAGTGATTTGGTTATGCATGTATATGTATACATATATTCTTTTTTTCTATTCTTTTCCATTATAGTTTATTACAAGATATTCAGTATAGTTCCCTGTGCTATACAGTAAGTCCTTGTTGTTTATTTATTTTATATATGGTAGTGTGCATCCGTTAATCCCATACTCCCAATTTATCCCTCCCCACCCTTCCCCTTCAGTAACCATAAGTCTTGTCTTGATGTCCATGAGTCTGTTTCTGTTTTGTAAATAAGTTCTTCTGTATCATATTTTAGATTCCACATATAAGTGATATCACATGATATTTGTCTTTGACTTATTCACTTAGTATGATAATCTCTAGGTCCATCCATGTTGTTGCAAATGGCATTAGTTTATTCTTTTTTATGGCTGAGTAATATTCCATTGTATATATGTACCACATCTTCTTTATCCATTCATCTGTTAATGGACACTTAGCTTGCTTCCATGTCTTGGCTATTGTAAGCACTGTTATGCTTACACTGTTATGCTTACAAGTGCTGTTATGAACATTGGGGTGCATGTATCTTTTCAAATTAGTTTTCATCTTTTCCAGATATATGCCCAGGAGTGAGATTGCTGGATCATATGGTAACTCTCCTTTTAGTTTTTGTTTATTTATTTATTTATTTATTTATGGCTACATTGGGTCTTTGTTGCTGTGCATGGGCCTTCTCTAGTTGCAGTGAGTGGGGGCTACTCTTCATTGTGGTGCGTGGGCTTCTCATTGCGGTGGCTTCTCTTGTTGCGGAGCACGGGCTCTAGGTGCATGGGCTTCAGTAGTTGTGGCTCGTGGGCTCAGTAGTTGTGGCTCACAGGCTTTAGAGCACAGGCTCAGTAGTTGTGGCGCATGGGCTTAGTTGCTCTGCAGCATGTGGGATCTTCGTGAACTAGGGCTTGAACCTGTGTCCCCTGCATTGGCAGGCGGATCCTTAACCACTGCACCACCAGGGAAGTCCCTATTTTTAGTTTTTTTAAGGAACCTCCATACTGTTCTCCATAGTGACTGTACCAATTTACATTCCCACCAACAGTGTAGGAGGGTTCCCTTTTCTCCACACCCTCTCCAGCATTTATTATTTATAGACTTTTTTTTTTTTTTTTTTTTTTTGCGGGACGCGGGCCTCTTACTGTTGTGGCCTCTCCCGTTGAGGAGCACAGGCTCTGGACGCGCAGGCTCAGCGGCCATGGCTCACAGGCCCAGCCGCTCCGCGGCATGTGGAATCTTCTCGGACCGGGGCACGAACCCATGTCCCCTGCATCGGCAGGCGGACTCTCAACCACTGCGCCACCAGGTAAGCCTATTTATAGACTTTTTAAGGATGGCCATTCAGACCCATGTGAGGTGACACCTCATTGTAGTTTTGATTTGCATTTTTCTAATAATTAGCGATTTGAGCATCTTTTCATGTGCCTGTTGGCCATCTGTATGTCTCCTTTGGAGAAATGTTTATTTAGTTCTTCTGCCCTAACCATCCTAATTTTTAAATATAACCTGAATAAAGCTGCCCATATACATGTCCAAAAGTCAAACAAATGAGTACAGAGAAGACTTGGAGAATAACATGGGATTATTTATCACAGACTTTCTTGAAGGGCAGAGGATCCCTCCTGCTCTCTCACTACTACACTGTGTCTCCTCCACCTCCTCTGTGGGGCTCGTGCTACTTTCTCATCATCCCTTTCCAAACGTTCCTCTCTCATCTGACTTGCCCTGCTGTGTTCAGCCTCCACAGGAAGTAGAATCTGGTCTCAATGTGCTTTTCCCTCTTGGAAAGCAGCTGTCTGGAATTCTGGTGAATAAAATTTTCCACTCCATTATACAGATAATGAAAATCACCTGACATATAGTAGATAATAAATGGTAGCTAATCTTCTGGTACCTATCTCACAGGGGTACTGTGAACAGTTAAGTGCGTAAATAAATGCACACGAAGTTCTTAGAACACTTAAGCGCTGAGGTTAGCTGTTATTATTGTACTGGTGGTAATGGGGAGCTCAGTCTGTTAGGATCTAATCCCTTTGTAGCAAGAGATGCTGCCGACAACTTTGGGTCCAGTTGACCACTCTGAGGAAAGTCACCTTGGAGCAGATAATCTTTGGCCTTTCCAGAACTTTAAAGTGTTCCCCTTTAAGTATGCAAATGTAAGGTGAATAGACGCCATCGCCCTGGGGTAATGGAATGACAGAGCTTTTGTAGCTTGACAGAAGCTGCTGTTCCCAATATACCCTTTGTAGGGGAAGGAGATGAATAAATCTGTACGGGGCTCAAGGAACCTCTTGAAAAGAAAAAGATTGAGAGGTAATCCTTTCCACGTGAGAGTTTGTGTTTCCAGGACCCCTTTGCTAGATTTGTGAGGTCCTGACTGAGTCAGCTGACAGAACAGGAAACAGTTCTAGCGGGCAACTCGCCTAGAAGGAGGGCCACCTGGACGGTGGGGCAGCATCCCGGGGCTCAGCGGGTGGGGGGGGGGGCGGTGAGAAAGGTGGTGATGGGTTCTGGCTTCTGCCTGTGTCTGGCTGACCCTCTGGACTAGAAGCAGCCCACCAAAGCAGTGGAAAAGTAACCAATGGCTCTACAGCTTTGTCTAGTGGCTAATTTATTTCGAACTGCCTGTATCTCCCCAGTTTTTGCTTCTGAAAGAGACACAAGAACATGTTGAGAATCTTACAATTTGCGTGCCTAGCACCCAGTGCACGTCTGGAATAAGGCAAGGCTCACTAAAGGTTGTGGGACTGGAGTTAGCCAGAAGGGCAGGACCAGGCACTGGGAGCCTGGGTGTTTCTTCTCTTCCTGCCTAGGTTCCAGCAGTGACGCCAGAACTGAGTTATGGGGAGAGTTAGCCAACACCAGGGACCCTTTGGGTGAAGACCATCCTCCGGGAAATGCAGGACAGGAGTTTTCTTCTCTTCCTCGTGGTGTGTCATAGTTTCGCTCTGCCATTTCAGCACTTAGAATCATAGCATTTAAAAATGGAAACTCAAGGCTTGTCCAAGGAATGAATCTTTTCCTTTTTTCTTTTTTCCTTTCTTTCCATCTATTAAAGCTGTAGAATGACAAGTTCTGAGCATTAGGTCCAAACGGTTTTGTTTACAGAGGTGGGGAAAGCTGACCTTTATGGAATTATGCCTTTTGCAAGAATACTGAGCCACTCTAGAATCTGGCAAGCACAAATCCTCCCCTCCTAGACTTTTAACTAGAGGGAGAGGGCTGGCCCAGCTCTTGACTGCCCTATTATGCACACAGCAGCCTTCACCATATGTAAACACTGCACTTTGGGAACCGGCACAGTCTCAGCCCCACCCTTTTATTGCCTACACCTTTCCCCACCCACATTAAGCGTTGTTGTCAAGAATTGTGCAAAGAAAACAAGTTATGTGGGCTCCATCCAAGCACATAAGGAAGGACAGACTACAGCAGGGCAACAAAGGAACGGGAGGAAACATCCCCACCTAGAAATGAGACAGTGCAGGAATCCTTCTCCACAGACTATCTGGCTGACCCTGGAGAGGTTACTCTAAGTCTTGAGCCTCAGATTCTTCAAAGGTAAAGTGGGAATGACAGTAGTAAATGCATCTCACAGGACTGTTTGCAGGATTAAATGCACTAGCAAGTAGTATATGGTAGGTCCTCAGTGAAGAGTTCCTCTCCTGGGACTTCCCTGGTGGTCCAGTGGGCGAGACTGCATGCTCCCAATGCAGGGGGCCAGGGTTCGATCCCTGGTCGGGGAACTAGATCCTGCACGCACACCGCAACTGAAGATCCCGCGTGCCGTGACTAAGACCCGGTGCAACCAAAATAAATGAATAAATAAATAAATAAGAAATATTTTTTTAAATAAGCGTTCGTCTCCTGTGATGCCAGCTAAAAGGGTGTGTGTATTAGCCTGAGAACACCAGGGGGTACTGCTGGGGGCCGGAGGTGTTCATTTCCTAGGCTCTCTGACACTTTCCCTGTCATCCATATTTCACTGTAACTGCCTCAGGCATGTTCAGATGGAAGTTTCTTGTGTTCAGGACACCCTCTCTAAACAGTTTACATCCTCAGGCCGCTTTTCAGTGGGGCCCCAGCAAGGGCTCCTAGGTAGGAACCATTAACTCCTTCCCCCAAGTGCTGCCTTTCTGCTCGGGATAAACTGAGATGGGAGGAAGGCCCAGCTACCAGCAATTAAAAGCAGCACTGCAACGCTTGGTATCTCCCCACAGAGCCCTTAGGCTCACATCTGGGGAAACAGTTGGTGGGAGAATTGGAAAAAAAGATTCCTCTTGTTCTTCCTGATGGGTTGTATTCCAAAGGCAGTACTTGACAGAAGCATCTTTCAGGCTTTTCCCAATCCATTTAAGGGCATCTAAGAGAAATGAAAAGTATCTTCACCCTGCCCTTTCTTTGATCTCCCTCTTTTTTCCTCCTCTTGTCATTCTTCTTGTCTTTTCTATTCTCATCTCCTAATACTGATAGCTTTTTCAAAGTATCCTGGTACCAACTGCTCCACATGCAAAAAAATGCTATTTTCCCCAAACTAAAAAAAGATTATTATAATAATAATTTTGAGGCAGAAAGCTCAAGGCCAAGATAATAAGTACAATTTTTAAATCTTTTTTTAAATGAATGAAGTACTACACACTTGTTGGAAAAGGAATCCAACATATGTATACTATACATACACATATGTACAGTATACATATTTTATATCAGTACTATAAATAGGATAAAAGCCCTCTGTTTTGACCCATTCCCCTCAATCCTTTTCCCCAGAGGTGATCACCACTTAACAGTCTGGTATGCATTCTTCCAGACATTTCTGTCATTTTTGGCCGTTTAGCAGATATGTAGTACTTGCCAACTATGTTCTGGGCAGAGTGATAGGTGTTGGAACCAATGGTGAATAAACATAAATAAATAAATAAATATATATATATATATATATATATACACACACACGTATTTGTTATATCTATTGGCAAAAATGAGATTATGTTTCTCAATGAATAATATCTCAGAGCCACTTTTCCTTGTATGTGGAAATAAATATATACATAAATAAATATTTATGGTTTTTAACAGCTGTGTAGTATTCCACTGTAAGGATACACCAAAATGTATACACCCTGTATATGTCGTTTTAAAAACAAGCAGCATTCCCTCTGCTTGCAGAACATAGAGCAACCTGCTCCACATGGCTCACTTGAACAGAACCTGGTGGTCTGGATAGGGACGTTCTGGGGCCCATCCCCTGCTCGAGGGTAGAGGGGTGGCCAGCCGAGTGGGCTGACCCTGGGGACTCAGCAGGCAGGCAGAGCGTCCAGGAACACAGTGCGCCTGCCCAGCACCCAGCTGGCCAGTGGGTAACTGAGTTCACACCTGGGTCCCTCTGACTCCAGAGCTGCGGCCAACACAGCTCCCATTACAGTCTGCCGTCCTGGTCATCCTGTTTCTAGCATCTCCTTTGGCAATAAACTCTGTAGGCACTGATTAAGCAAGGAGAAGGAAAGGCAAGGAAATAAACTTGAGTACGTGAAAAATGCAGCCAGAGGAGGGCTGTGTGTGTGTGTGTGTCGGGGCGGGGGGTGGTTCTCAAAACTAGTCACTTTTCCATGCGTGTGGATGGGGCAGGGTGTGTGCGGGGGCGTGTGTGCGTGTGTGTGTGCACGTTTGTGTGTGTAGGGGGATGGACAGTGAGTCCTCCCTTTGTGATTAAGAGCAGCAAATGCAGTTAGAGACAGTAAGAAGTTTCTGCTTCATACTCCTCCCCACGATCTGCCCCCAGTTTCCTCCTCTGGAGCTGCTAATGAATAACCGATCTTAACACCCAAGTTCAATCCCCTCCCCAGGCACCGTCTCAGGCCAGGGTACCAGGACGACGACAACGCTGAGGTCCAGGGCAGTGGGAACATTCCTCAGCAGTTACTTAGCTGGGTGGTTAAAAAAGAAAAATGCAGCCTAATTGGCCAGTGGCCTTTTCTAGTGAATGAAGGAGGTTTCTGTTTTAAGAAATAAAGTGACTTCTCAGCGGCTGTTGATTCACTGCCCACAGGGAGATTTTTGAGCCCAGGCTTCCTAGCCTCGGTAGAAATTTGCATACAACTTCCACTTCCTGCTTCGGAGCCTGTTCCGGCTTTACCTGGGCCGGGAGAGGGTGGAGGGAGGCCCGGAGCGACCCAAGGTGGAGTGACCCAAGAAGGAGAGAGCGCGATCACCCCGTGGCCCGGTCTGTTTGTCCGTGGTGGCTCTAAGGTAAGTTGTTCAGAGTTGTCACCTGCCGCGCCTTACTTCTTTTTGACCTGTTTCCCAAAACAGTTTTCTCCTTTACTGAAATGTGCTGCCTTACTTTCCTCCACCCGGCTCTCCCCACCTTTCGTTTGTTTGTGTACAGAGAGACCAGCTTGGGCTGGGAAAATGACAGCTACGTTTCTGCTGTGAGAAAATGCTGGTGGTTTAGTATTTCAGACGGGCGAGCGAAGATTAACTCTTTGAGGAGTGGAGACACACACACACGCCTGTGTTTGAGTACTTAGTGTCCCCACAAGTTTCGATTAAGAAGACAAGCCCCATTCTCCAGGGAGGGAGCCGGGGATGGCACAGATTAAGGAATTGGCTTCCAGCCTCAGACACGTCAGTGGCAGAGTTGGAGGGAGAACTCCCAAGTTCTCTTGATCCCTTTTTCACTCGGGGGAAGAAAAATCAACACCACGTTCTTGGGCCAGGAAGTTCATCTCCGCTCTGTGCTGGCTGTGGCGCCCTGTCAGCTCCTCTCCCACAGCCCTCCACCCTCCCAAATGGCCCAGACATCTGCCGGCACGGACAGTAGGCCTGAGCCTTTAGGGAAAACCAGGGCAGAAGTGCTATTATTTGATCTTAGAAGCTAATCGAGCGTCCTATGACTTTCAAGTTCAAGATGATTTCTTAGCATAGGGGGATATTTTTTAATGAACGGGGGAAAAAAGAGACCAAATAAATAATAAAAGCAGAGGACAAGAAACTTGGTTTCAAGTTCTCACTCCACTCCTTGCTGGCTCTGTGACTTATGCAATTTACTTTGGTTTCCCTAGGCCTGGATTTCTTCATCAATAAAATGTGTGTGGGGTGGTGAGCTAACAAGATTATGTCGAAATTCTAACGAAATAAGGCTGGGGTGATGGGAATCCCAGAGGGGTAGCCATAATGGGTGGTCTTAGAAGAGTGCGTTTTGTTTACTGATTACTCAAATACATTCATCTCACCTCTTGCTACTAAGAGATAGTTAGTCCCTGGAGGAAAAGGACTCCTTTCTTAATCCTTCTCTACCCTCTAGCACTCAGTATACTATCAAGCACCTTGTAGGCACTCGGGTTTCTTCCATATAAGCTGCTCTGATTTGTTTCACTTACCTGCTCTCGAGGCAAAAGGTGAAGCCATAGCCTGGGTAAGAGGCTGAGAGCAGCGGCGGTGTGGTGTGCTGGGCTGCCACGTGGCTCTGCAGGAGGCTGCCTGGAATTTAGGTGTTATTCTTGGCTCTAGTTAAATAGGAGAAAGCAGGGGGTTTCTTGAATTAATTTATGTCCCATTTGGGTTACCCAGGAAGAACCAGTCCGTGCACTTGCCCACAGAGTCAGGGCAGGCCCGAGAGCTGGCAGACGAGCCTGGCTCCAGAAGGCTACGTTACTGACTTAGCAGGAGCTGGAAACCACTCCTTGGCTAGACCAGTCACTGTGTGTGGGGCCTTTAATGGGGGGTGAAGGGAAGCTGTGAAGCACGTCTAGATACCACGTAAGGGTGATGACTAGGATCAGACGCGTTATTTGATGACCGACACACAGAATCCTTAAGCTTTTCAAAAAAAATCCTTATTGTTTCTTTTGAGCTGTTACTCTCCCTCCATACAGTTCAAACAGGCCCTGACTGTGTGGGATGGACTGACTCACGGCTTTCGGTATTGCTCAGCTGTTTCTGTGGAATATCAAGGCCCTGGTATGGCCCCTGTCATGTTTTTAGATGGCTCTCTCTATCACCCTGGGTTGGGAGGACAGGAATTTCAAGATGTTTCACCTGTGATGAGTTACTGATTTTTTTTTTTCTTTTCAAATAACATGCACCACTATCTGAAATCAGGCTGTTATTTGCTGCCAGCCTAGCTTTGATCCAGAAAGGCCACCCAAAGTCATTCCTCATCTGGTGTCATTTGTGATGAGGTGGCACTTGACAGAAGCCCCTGCTCTGCTCCGTGCCTGGGGTGGGCTGACTAGGAGTGAAAGCATGTTGGGGAGCAGACTTTTAACTCAGGGGTACTCACTTTGGGAGGGTGCAAAGATGGAAAATATGTAAGCCTGCTTCTCTCAAGATTAAGGTGTTAGTGATTTTCAAATGCTCTGAAAATAAGAGAAGAAGGCAGTCATAGTTGCACGAATTCAGAATCATAGTTGCAGGCACTCAGAAAGATCGATTAGGCGGGTAGTTTGTCTAAATTAAATCTACGTTTAGAAGAATCGAAATCTCGGAAATATCCTGAATTCTAATCATTTTTCTGCTACAGGAAAATTTAGATTAGCCTTTCAAAACACATATGCATTGCGGGCAACTGCTGCAGGGAAAACAAAAAAGAGCACAGACGAGCCATATTAAACTTTAAGTTCCTTTCAGATCCAACGAAATGACCCCTAATGTTTGATCACAGTTCCTTATCAAAACAACCCTGCAGGCCTTCCGTGAGAAAGCATCTGAGGATTAGAATCAAGAAGCTCTCCCTTTGGGCCTCTCCTGTTTCTCCTAGTGCATTGTCACCGAGATATTTTTAGTTCCTGAAACCCAGGCTGTCCTTCTCCCTCGGACATTTGACATTCTTTGCGTCTCTTGCCCAGCAGGCCTCCTACTCGCCCACATGTGCTTCGATGCCTGAGTGTTAAGCTCACCCTGTGCCTCTGTGTGTGTGTGTGTGTGTGTGTGTGTGCATGTGTACAGATGTGTACACAAACCTTCCTGGGGACCAGAAGTTGTAAATTGGCTGAGGGAGGAAGGTGGGCTTTCATCCCCTCGTGATTCGCAGAGCTGAGCCAGTTTGGCGTGGTTCCCTGGTAAAGCAGCTGAGATCAAGCTATTCAGGACTGACTGGAGCCCCCGGCCTGCTTGACCCCCTTCTTTCATCCTGAAGACGCAGGCTGGCTGGGGTCTGGGCAGCTCCCTGAGCGCTAATGGAAACCTGGCCCTTCCCCACCTCACTGTTTTCCTGCGCTCATGGTTCCAGTGTTTTTCCTCCTTCCTCTCCCAGGCGGGGTCCCAGGTCTCCCTCCCACCTCCGATTTCCCTTCCTCCTCCTCTGTGCTGTCTGCCCAGATTCTTCCCAGTTCAGCAGCTTACCTGTAACACTTTTGCCTTTTGCCTGCATTCATTCTTTCCCTTCCCTTCCAACTGTAATACGTAAAAATCACAGTTTAAGCAAGCCTCTCTCCTCCACCAATAAAGGACGAGTTTTTTAAACTTTTCCTTCAAGGTTTCCCACTCTCGTTGCTTCTCTTCCATTTTCCTTTCTTCCTTTCTATCCCTTCTCCTCCCTCTGCCGATTTTTTTTCCTTTCTGCCCCTTCTTTTCCTCACTCTGGGGTCTGGACTGAATTAAGAATCACGAACGTGTGTTTAGAGAAACCTTATCTGAAACAAAACAAACAAACAAGAGAACCCATGGGCTGGTTTGAGGTTGTTCTCTAAACGGTTTTTACCAGCTTCCAGCGTGGTGGAGTCAGTCCTTTCCCATTAGCCCCGTCATTGAGTTGAGCAGCTCAGAGGAGTTGCAGAGCAAACTTCCGCACATCAGGTCGGGTCACGCTGCACCGCCTTCAGCCTGCTGTGAGCTGTACTGTGCAGGGTATGAACAAGGGCCAGTAAATGTTCCCTTGTCTCCAGGGCTCACCACTGCTTCCAATCCTCTGGCAAACCAAATGGAAGAACTTCTCTGTCTGGGAAATTCTGCAAGTAAACTTGGAAATATTTCCTCACTGGAATTTGAACCTGAGCCACACAGTTCACTCAAAACCAACTTCCACTAAGCAAACCAATGTTGGGAGAGTTTGCATGCGTTGGGGCAGTAAACAAAGAACATTAATGAGTTTAAAGATTTTTTTTAAATCCCAAATTTTTGGACAGTTATGAAAAAAATTACTCCCTGGAGAATGAAGTAAGACCTTGAGAATCTGTGACTGCAAGGATCTGGTCCAAAGTGCATCTGAGGATCTTCCTAGCTGTAAATTTATATATTTATTAATATGTCCACCTGAAATATTCATGCTGTGTGTCTCTAGGACCCTTCAACCCTATTGTTGACCCAAAGAATGCTTTTTTAAAAAAATCCAAGCAGTTGGTAACAGCAAGCCTTGATCATTTAGGAGCTGGTAATGTGGTTTATTAATTACTCAGGCTGCTCACTCCTGCCCTTCCTCTGTTTCTTGCTCTGCTATTTGTCTTCTTCCAGGGACATAACACCTTCATTAAATCCCATCCATCCTTGCCTCAGAGGCGTCCCCTGGAAGATATCCCCTCTCTAGATGCATCGCCAGTTATCCTCACCCTTTGTTTGTGCTCTGTCAACAAGTTTTCAATTTACTTTGAGTTCAGTTTATGATTAAAATTTAATGAGATCCAATCAAGTGCTTTTCTCAAATCAAGATGCCTCTGCAGTCTCATGCACATCCTCTATTGTTGTGGCATGAAGGAAAGCCATCACAGGTTTCCAGCCTGGCCATTCTTCATAAAACACAGGTGGCATGTATCCACGCCTCCTTAGCTTCAGGGTGAATGGTTCTGAAACCTATCTATTCCAGGAGCTTCTAGGGTTTACTCAGCTCCTGCCATCCCCTTTCTCCCCTCCCCCACATCGCTGTACAAGTCAGTGCCCCCAGCTGACAATCAGGTGGGTTCAGTGCCCAGGCTCTGGTGCTGAACTGCTTGGATTTGAACACTAGCTAGGCTACTTACTGGCCCTGCGGCGTTGGGAAAGTTACTTACCCTCCTCCCTGTGTTCAGTTTTCCCATTCCTAAAACGGGGCTGACGACAGTACCTACAAATAGGGTGGCTGAGAGGATAAGTTAATACATGTAAAAAACTTGGAACAGTATTTGACACATAGTAAACATTTAACAAATATTAACAATTATTGTTAACAAAGGGTAAGGTTTCTTAAGTATATCCATTTCATTAGGTTTATATTGATTTATCAGCATAAACTATATCAGAGCTTGATAAACTACAACAGTCGAGCCAAAGGTGGCCTATGGTCTGTTTCTGTACCTGCCTATTGCTAAGAATTTATATTTTTAAAGGGTTGTTTAAGAACAAACAAACTAACTGAAAAGCAGGGTATGAGACAGAGACGGTATGTGGTCCACAAATGTGAACTATTTACTATCCGGTTCTTTACAGAAAAGGTTTGCCAGTGCCTGATCTATGTGGTTTAATGGAAAGAGGTAGGAGATCTATAGGCTAGAATTGGCGGTGACTTTGGAGAAGCTATTTAATGTGCCCACAGCTCTGTACAATAGGAATGGTGAAGTGAAACCACGTACCTCACCTGGGACCCAGCTGTTTTAAGGACCAGATGAGATGACGTATATCGAATCTGCCAGAAATACACATGTTGGTTAAAAAGATATGGTCTCCATACATTAGGTTCATATAATAGGTTTAGCGTCCAGGTATAAAACAAGTGAACATTGTTTAGAAAACAGTTCTAAAGCCAAATCACTTGTTGTTGTAAAAATAACAAAATAGCCATTGTTTTGGGAGAGCTTGATATGGGCCAGGCCCTACAGTCAGCACTTTATTTACACCTTCTTCTTTTACCCTCCTATGGGGCAAATGCTGTCATTTTCCCCACTTTACAGATGAGAAAAATGAGGCCCAGAGAAGTTAAGTAATTTTCTCAAGGTCACACGTCTAATCGTGCAGCTAGCAGAGAAGGAATTTAATCACGGGGAGATTGAATCTAGAGCCTGTGCATTTAAGTCCTGCATATTTTCCACATCCTAGAATATGTATTTATTCAGGGTAAGCCCGTCTGGATGGCAGAAGCCACAGTTAACTGTGAACATGGACATCATATCTGTGAATATGTGCCCTGAGAGAGACTTGTGCCCTATGCACACCAGGATGGGGTCTAAGAGATCTGCAGAAAGCGAGGCGGGCGTGGTGGGAGGAAAAGAAGCTTTGGGATGAGCGATGAGATAAGAAAGGTAGTGCTGCGAAGACTGATAGGCTCTGTTTCGAGAAACTAATAATTTAAGGCAGAATGTGCTGGAGGAGAGAAAGGTTGCTGGGAACAGACATGAGCAAAGACTTGGAGGCAGCAAAAGAGAGAGAAAGAGAATGAATGGGATATTCTGTGAATGGGACACCAGGGAGCATTGTCACAGGGGATGTCAAAACTACTGATGTCTGGATAAGGTCTTATCTGCAAAGCCAGGCTACGCAGGAAGGGTAGGGGGCAGAAAGGAAGCGAGAGAGGCTGGGACAGAAAAACTGACAGATTTGAAGAAAGATGCTGGTCAGAATCCAGGAGCTGGAACCACAGCTCACAGTCCAAAGGGCAGTGGGATTCCAGAGAAAGAAAACTGCTGTCTCTTGGGTCAGATCAGAGTAAGAACCAGGCTCACATACACCACGGTTTCACCTGGTTGTGTGGCCCTGGGACTAGCCCTCCATTCCTAGCTTGCGCCACCCCAGTCCCACCCACTCCTACCGTGGACAAACGTCCCCATCCTCTGCTGAACGGTCTTTTGTATTTTATGGGACGGTTCACTCTCTCCTGGGTGGTCTCAGCAGTGCCTCGCTCACATTGATTCTTAATCTTTGTGAACATCAGAATCACTGGGGGAGCTTCTCCTTTTCCTTTTTTATCTTTTAAGTAGATATACAGGCACTTGGTACAAAACTTAAAAGGTAAAAAATGCTCTGAAAAGCAAGTCCCTCCCCTGCCCCTGTTCCCAGTCACCCAGCTCCCTTCCCAGAGGCATCCTCTGTTCCAGCTTTCGGATGTGATGGTGTGGGCATATGCAATCTCAGATCGTACAAAGGGTAGTGTACTCTACACACGGTTCTGCTCTTTCCTTTTTTAACTTCACAGTAAATCTTGGAGATGGTTCCACATCAGTTCACACAGCACTTCCTCAGTCTTTTCAAAAAGATGCAGTGTTCATTGTAAGGCTGGACCATAGTTTGAAAAAGCAGAGCCTTTTTGGACGCGTGGCTTGTTTGTAGTCTTTGCTGTTACAAACATTGCTGCATTGCCTATCCTCATAGCCTCTTCGTTTTAAATAATATGTGCATATCTCTGTAGAGGAAATTCTTGGAAATGAAATTACTAGGTCAAAGGACATAAGATCTTAAAATTCTGATAGTTATGGCCAAATTGTACAGATTACACTCCCCTTGGCAAAATATGAGAGACCCTATTTACCTGTGGGACTTAAACAGCAAAAAAAGGGAGCCCTGGCCCCGCCTCAGAATCTCTAGGTGTGAGGCCTGGACATCTGTATTGTGAGTCTCAGAAAGCGCTTCTGAAGCAGAAACTCTCCTGTGGTCCCTGGCCAGCCAGCCTCTCCCTTCCCCCAGGGGTCTGAAGCGATGAGCTAGACATGGCTGTCGTGCTCCAGCCTCTCCCCGGCTTCCGGCTTGGAACACTCTTCCCTTCATATCTGCATGGCTTGATTCCTTCCAGCTTCATCCTGATAAGCTGAGACTGTCTAGAGCACCGCCAGCCCTGGGGCTCACCAGGGCCTGGCTGGCAGGTCTTCTGTCCCCCTCAGGGGTCATAGACTTCTCCTCTAGGTCATGGCTAGAAAACAGGGCTTTTCCACTTAAATCCAATTGCCACCCGCTGTTAAGGATGGGAGCACAGGCTGTGCCAGGGTTACAACTGCCTGGACATCATATAGAGAAGGGTCTGGAATAAAACAGGGAAATTAGAAATGGTTAGGAGCGATGAGATACTGAGTTAATTTTTTTCAACGTGCATTATTTTTTTTTTTACAATATTGACATTAAAGACCAAAAAGTAGGGCTTCCCGGTAGCACAGTGGCTGAGAGTCCACCTGCCGATGCAGGGGACACGGGTTCGTGCCCTGGTCCGGGAAGATCCCACATGCCGCGGAGCGGCTCGGCCCGTGAGCCATGGCCGCTGAGCCTGCGCATCTGGAGCCTGTGCTCCGCAACAGGAGAGGCCACAACAGTGAGAGGCCCGTGTACCGCAAAAAAAAAAAAAAAGACCAAAAAGTAAAACTGTCATTTCCGACCCAAGCCACTGATCTGCCCAAGGCCCTCTGATGTGGCATCGGTGTGTAGTTTTTCTCTGTGACACCCTCAGGAGGGTGGCAGGGTTTTTCTGTCAGTTCTGGCCGGGGTCTAGGGCTGGAGGGACCCTCGTGGTGACTGCAGGCCTGCCCCACCCTCTGCTGTTCTTCGCGAAGCTCTGAGGATGCAGGAGGAGACCAGCCGCTTTCCTGTCTGAAGCAGAACAGATGTCCCAGCACACTGGGTGGTGGACTCACTGTTATTCTGCCAGTGAGGGTTCAGGTCAACCCTGCTGTGGGGGGGTGGGACCTCTTCAGGCATGGCCTAGGCCCGCCTCGGGGCCTGACACTTAGTGGAACTTAATACATATTTGAGAGGAAGAGAGGAAGAGGGAAGGGTATAATTTCAAGAACTCTGAAATCCTCCCTGCCACCTTTCATGAGCCTGAGATCCTCACTGTCAGGGATCCTTCCAGCTACATGGATCTATCTCCTCTCTGAAACAGGCATCAATCATTCATTCATTCAACAAATATTTATTGAGCACCTACTATGTACCAGGTATAGTTCTAGATGCTGGGTATACAGCTGTGAACAGAAGAGTCAAAAATCATGCCCTCATGAAATTTACATTCTGGGGAAGGGGGGAGACAATAAACAAGGAATGTACTAGATATTTGTATTTATAACATACATTTTATAGTATATATAGTGATGATAACTGCTACAGAGAATGATAAAGCAGGGAAGGGAGACAGAGAATGCAAGAAGCATGTAAAAATTTTAGAGGGTGACCAGGGAGCCCTCACTGAGAAAGCAAGAGCTGAGTAAAGACCTAAAAAAGAAAGGAATCAAGCCATGCAGATATGTAGGGGAAGAGTGTTCCAAGAAGGCACAGCAAGTGCAAAGGCCCTGAGGTAGGGCCTTTGATTTCCTGTATTAGTTGTCTTTCTTGAGCTGGATCACAAGCAACTTGAAGGTAGGAATAATGTTTTATGTCTTAAGAAATAATTTTGTTTACCTTTCACAATATACCCTCTTGTACCTTTTGAGTTTTGTGTCACTTGTAGGTATTACCATTTGTAAAAAAATTTTAACTGAGCTTATGCCTCAGAAGAGGGGGTACACAGCACAGAGTTGGACACATAGTAAGGTTCAGTAATCATTTGCTGTTTGAATATTTGTACAAATTTGAAACATCAGAGTTCATTTTGTTTTTTAAAGATTACTAATCCCATAGCTTTCCTGAAAGGTTGTTCACTGCCATGCCGGGTTTATTCACTATCATCCGAGGAACCGTCTGTTCATTTTCAGACCAATGTCAACGCTAGAATTCCCACCCTAGGATGGACCTCAGATTCCCAGTCACTGACCGCACTCCGGAGATGACCACATTTGTCACCCTTTTTATTAGCTTCCTCCAAGTCCTTGAAGGTTCCTCAGCTAGAAGAGAATTTGCAACTTTTTAAATTTAATTTAAGTTTTTTAGGGAAGCACTTCTAAAGTATTCACATTTGAAGACCCAGGGAGAATATAAACAATTGTACCTGAAGTGTGGAAAATGAATATGAATTGCATACCAAGAAATAGCTAACAGCATTTAGTTCTCTTGCTGGCTGGCTCACTGGCTGCCACTCTTACCCCGACCCCCCACCCCGATCCCCTCCCCCATTCAGCTGTGGGCCCACAGATGCTTGCAGGAGATTACGCGACACTCAGCCAGCGCTTTGGAAAATACTTCTGTTTCCTGACCGGCTGAAGAGCATGTTGTATGGCATATCCAATTTCATAGCTATAGAAAAATTGTAAGAAAGAAAGGAAAACAATGGTGAACATTTTAAAATACTCAGTAGTTGAAATATGTGTGTTTTGGGTAGGTCTCATCAATTGAAATCAGTTGAAATTTGTGTGTTTTTACAGGGTCTAAGCAATTTAGGTGATGAGGTCTATCGTCTGCAGAGTCAAGGGGCAGGAAGTACACCCAGCCTAGACAGCAGCCTAGAAAAGAGCCAGCCCGGGGCAGGGGACACCAAGGCAAGGAGGGAGGGCCCGCCGGGACTTGAAGCCTGAGGGAATTTTCTGTTGTGCCAGAAAATGGTACAAAGGTTGTTTGCAGCAGATGGGTAAGTCTGATACCCAGTGAGAGTCAGAGAAGTGTTAGAGGGCATTCATTTGGCATGGAGTGCAGGGCAGATTGAGGTCTCTTTCTATAGGCCAGGAAGATAAATTTGGTGGGAAACTACGGATCCCACTTCTGCTCTTTGGGGCAGCATTTTTTTTTTTTTTTTTTTTTTGCGGTACGCAGGCCTCTCACTGCGTGAGAGGTTGTGGCCTCTCCCCTTGCGGAGCACAGGCTCCGGACGCACAGGCTCAGCGGCCACGGCTCACGGGCCCAGCCGCTCCGCGGCATGTGGGATCCTCCCGGACCAGGGCACGAACCCGCGTCCCCTGCATCGGCAGGCGGACCCTCAACCACTGCACCACCAGGGAAGCCCTGGGGCAGCATTTTAAAATGTGTGCTGTCTTCTTGCCATTGGGTTGGGTACTGGGCACGAGAGAAGGGGAATTCATAATTTTCCAATTTGTCTTAGCACAATAACTGATGGGCATCGTGCCTTTGGGCACAGTAAGCCCTCAGTGAGTGTTCGTGGTTGAAATTCTACATGGATAAAATAGGAATTTAAAAATCCACACACCCCCGCCCCGCACCACCCCTTCTCCCTGTATGGCACTTGAGGTGTGCTATGTACGAGGCCTGCACGGAACAGGCGGCCAGGATTTTTCTTTTCACTTCCTCGCTCCCACTCTCCCTGCTCTGGAGCCTTCTGCAGGCCTCCCGTCATCACCCTGTGACATCTTTTCCGTGACCTGCCTCCTTGCTTCCCCTGGAGCCTAAGCATCGTGGGACATCATCTCAACCAATCTTCTGATGAGGGGAGGCGAATTTTCTTTCTCATTCCGTTATGTTGATTGAGAGTTCTGTTTTTATAGGTAAAACCAATATTACCTGGACCGTGGGCTAACTGCTCTGTGGGCTAAAGGCTAGTTGAGCGAGCCTTGTCCGTGCAGCTACTACGTCACAGGCCAGATGGTCATGCAGGCATCGTGCAAGAGGGAATTAAGCCCTCCAAATGACCTATAGTTGTAAGTGGAAAATGTCACTATGACCTTTTTTCCAGTGCTTTTTAAACTCAGGCTTTAAAAATCTTTTTCTTAAATTGGGCAGTAGTCACAGGGGGCAAAAGTTTAAAACTTCAGAAGGTAAAAACTTTCCCCCTCCCCCCCCCAGCTTAGCTCCATTCTCAAAGGCAACCAGTGCGCCAGTGTCTTGTGTGTCCTCCATCCACGTTTTATACATGTGCAAGCAGCTGTGCTCACACACACACACATTCCCCTCTCTTTATTTTTTCACACCAAATAGCAGCATCGTATACACATTGGTCTGCACCTTGCTTTTCTTTAATCACTTAACAGTATATTTTAGAGATCATTCCACATTCATTACTGAGATTTCTTTCATCATGGATTCCAAATACAGATGAAACAACCCACATTCCGATTATTTCTCCTTCCTCAAAACTTGGCTGTTGATTTTCACCCGTGTCTTTCCCTTGCTGGTGTATGACTTCTACCACATAAGGGTCCAGTCACATTCTTTGAATCGCCTTCCAGATAAAAATATCTTAATAAGCCTTAGTGCCTTTGCCTGGAGGATAAGTGAACACTTTTTACGTGATCAGGGCTCTGCCAGTGCATTGGTGTCACTCTACTGTTAATTTAAACCACATCTTGAATGAGGTCCCTTAAGGTCCTAAAGCGGGGGACTCCAAGAAATGATCTGACTTCTGACGCTGTGGCATGTTTTCTCTTGTTCCAGAAACTAGGATGATCCGAAGCATTCCTGTGGAGGTTGATGAATCAGAACCATACCCAAGTCAGTTGCTGAAACCTCTCTCAGAATATTCCCTGGAAGAAGAATCCGAGCTCCCTGCTCCAGATACAAGGGACATGGCCCCCAACAGCTTGTCTGCACCTCAGACCCTTCACTCTTCCTCAGGAGACTTTTCTCACGCTCACCCAACCCTGAAGCTTTCAAACCGGCAGCCTGTGTCCCAGCAGGTCACCTGCCTGCGCACTAAAGTCCTGGCAGAGAGTGAAGACAGCTTCTGGAGGAGACACCCAGACCCCGGCAAAGATTTTCCCTTGGGCTGCTCTGCAGCCAGCGAGCCTGAGGCTGAGTCTGTGGTTGGAGCCCTCACCCCGGAGCATCAGTTTTCACTTATGGAAAAACGTAATCAATGGCTGGGATCTCAGCTTTCAGCAGCTTCTCCTGACACTGGCCATGACTCAGACACATCAGACCAAAGTTTACCTAATGCCTCAGCAGACCCCCCGGGCAGTAGCCAAGAGATGGTGCCACGGGCCCGGATCCACAGGAACCGAGCGGCCCCAGACCTGCGTACGATCGACACGGGCTATGATTCACAGCCCCAGGACGTCCTGGGCATCAGGCAACTGGAAAGGCCCCTGCCCCTCACCTCCGTGTGTTACCCCCAGGACCTCCCCAGGCCTCTCAGATCCAGGGAGTTCCATCAGCTTGAACCTCAGAGATACCCAGCATGTGCACAGATGCTGCCTCCCAACCCTTCCCCACAGGCTCAGTGGAACTATCGCTACTATTGTCCTGGAGGCCCCGATCACCTGGTGCCATGTAAGTGAGCTTTACCTCCTCTGGACATTCTGGGCTGGGTAACCGAGTAAATGGGAATCTCACGTCAATGTCTTGCATCGTTAGACCAGCACAGACAGATCAGAGGGCAGGGAGGACATTTTGCTTCCTATGGGGCCTTCCGCATGTGATTGGATTTGCAAGGGGCTTTAGAATAATGCTTTATCTTGGCCCAAAGCCCGTTCCGCTTGGAACCTGCTTCTCTAGGAAACTTTAAGTATAAAACAGATTCCTCTCTAGGGTAGTTTTAAGTGAAACTTGCTGAGAGGCAGGGAGACGACTCAAATAACTTCTAGAAAACTTGTTTGTTATCCAAATTCTTGGGCATCTGGGTTTTTCCTTCTTTACATGCTTCTTCTCCACCTTAGATTTTTCAGAGAAAGGGGCCTTCTGTCAAAAATATCAGAAGGTGCCCAGAATGTCATTGAGACTGAATTCATGCATGACATGAAGATCCAGTTGCTCCTGTGATTACATTGCTAAAAGGCCTTTGGAGGTTGAACCATCAACATCTACCCTACCATCTAGCCACACTTGAGGACTGGCAGTCCCCCTAACTTGTCGAGCTGTTTCACATCCCCCTGCATTTGCCCACATTCTTCTCTCTACCCAAGGTGTTTTTCCCCTTCGTGTACATTTGAACCAGTTCTATACCTTTATTCTTTAACTGCTTTTTTGAGATCTAATTTATACACTATGAAGTTCACCCTGCCCCCATTTAGGTGTACAATTCAATTTAGAGTTATACAACCATCACTATATACCTCTTTTAAGACTTAGCTCAAGTGTCCCTCTGGCAGTCTCCCCAGATCAGTCCCTCCTTTGCGCTCTCTGTTTCCTTATGCTCTGCCTGTTGGGGCACCTAATGCCAGTATGGCATTTACTTATGGACTTGTTTACTTCTCCTTCCAGACTGTAAGTTTTTGCACATTCAGCAAAGGTGTATTTTCTTTTTTTTTTTTTTTTTTGCGGTACGTGGGCCTCTCACTGTTGCGGCCTCTCCCTTTGCGGAGCACAGGCTCCAGACGCGCAGGCTCAGTGGCCATGGCTCACGGGCCTAGCTGCTCCGCAGCACGTGGGATCTTCCCAGACCGGGACACGAACCCATGTCCCCTGCATTGGCAGGCGGACTCTCAACAACTGCACCACCAGGGAAGCCCAAAAGGTGTATTTTCAATCCATAATTCTCCAGTATTTAGCACAGTGACCAGCATTTACTAGATTCTCAATAAATTATTTCTGAATGAATGAATGAATAAATAAATAAATAATATGTATCAGTACAGTAAGCATCTCTGAAAGTGATAAAGTCTTAGACTGAGATAAAAGGTTCATCACAATTCTTGATGTCAGCTCTCTAAGACGCTGCTGGAAAATAACAATAGGGCTTTACAGATGAAACATGGGGCTGGGAGGTGCAATATTTTTCTTAGCAAAATAAAACACCGTATCGAAAGCAGTTCAAATGGTCTGACCAAAGAGTCTGACCAAATCTGGTGCCTAGCTTTAAAATAAATTATAGAAATAATTACACATCCTATAATCAAATCACAATTTATGTATTTATACATGTGAATTTAATATAGCTTTAATATAGCTTTAGGAAGCTTAATAAAGCTTCCTAAAGCAAATGGAGCAACAGAGTAATTCATAATTTAAAAAAATAAAAGTGAGGTAAAGGAATTTAACTTAGAAGATGCTTGGAAGAAAGCAGGCAATAATGAATGTGAGTTAAGAGTGAGGCTAAGAGGGGCTTCCCTGGTGACACAGTGGTTAAGAATCCACCTGCCAATGCAGGAGACACAGATTCAAGCTCTGGTCCGGGAAGATCCCACATGCCGCAGAGCAACTAAGCCCGTGCGCCACAACTACTGAGCCTGCGCTCTAGAGCCCGAGAGCCACAGCTACTGAAGCCCACATGCCTAGAGCCCGTGCTACACAACAAGAGAAGCCACTGCAATGAGAAACCTGCACACCACAACAAAGAGTAGCCCCGCTCACCACAACTAGAGAAAGCCCGCACCCAGCAACGAAGACCCAACGCAGCCAAAAGTAAATATATATATATATATCTGCATGTGCCAAGTGCTCAATAAGTATTTGTTAAAAACAAAAAAAAGAGTGAGGCTAAGAGATGAGGAAGCAGCGGAGCTTCGGGAGAAAGAGCCCCTGAGGTCTACAACTGGGACTCTGGTGTTGGTGTGGGATGCTGGGAAGTCAGCTGATTGGGAAGCAAGGACCTCACTTGTACTTTGAGCACCCAGGGATAGGATGGGTGTGGTGGCAGAGTTCCTTGAGCATGAATCACTCACTGAAAACTGAACCTTGGCAGGGTCAGGATTTGCATTTTTTTCTCAACGATTTCTAGGTTAAAAAGGAATAATTTTGTGGGAATAATACCACAAGATACTTCTTTTTAACATTCTACTATCTGCATTTAAAGATAATTTTTCTGATCATAATACTAATGTTTGTTCACTCTCAAAGTTGAAATATGCTCAAAAGCCATGTTTCCATCACCCAAAAATAATTCCTTATTGGGGTTTGACATATTTACTGGGTTTTTTTCTTTGCATATATATTTAATATAAAACTAAAATAATTTCAG
The DNA here is from genome assembly GCF_949774975.1 of Lagenorhynchus albirostris. Taxonomy (NCBI): domain Eukaryota; kingdom Metazoa; phylum Chordata; class Mammalia; order Artiodactyla; family Delphinidae; genus Lagenorhynchus; species Lagenorhynchus albirostris. The sequence goes on from NC_083106.1 coordinate 47,373,162, forward strand.
TGTAATTCTTCCAGCATCACCTAAAAATGCTGCATATTATTTCATCAGATGGATCTATCAAGTTGTTTTTAAGTTATTCTCTGTTGTTGGACATTTTAAGTAGTTTCCGATTTCTGATCCAAAAAACAATGATATGATATATCATGTACATAAGTTTTTACCTGCATTTCTGATTAGTTTCTTAGATTAATATGTAGAAGTGTGAATACTTCATCAAGGGCTTTGTGATACTAAGTCCCAAGCAGTTGCCTTTAACCACTAACAGGGGAAAGCCCCATTGTGATAGACAGAGAAAACATGGACTCACGATTGGAGAGTTCCAGGAAGATCTTCTCACCTGTAAATATTTTTCCTGTTGAACCCTGAAATGGCATCGTTAGCAATCTAGTCTTTGGAGGTAAGCATTGCCCTCTTTGGGCAGGCTCTGTTAAAATGCAAACACTCCCACTGGGAATACTTTTAGTCTCTTAACACTTGCTTTCTCTCATCAGATTCCCTCCCCTTGCTCTCTATATTATTTCCTTCTCTTGAAGTCGGGGAGGAAGGGGAGCCTAGGATCCTGGGAGTGAAGATAAGTGATGAAAGGCAGAGAGGAGAGAACTTGGACAGGAGAAGGGAATAATTCACAGAACACATATAAGCAGCCAATAAGCATATGAAACCAAGCTTAATATTACTGAATTTGAGAAATGCAAAATTTTTAAAGATGTATTTTTCCCAATCAGGTGCACAAAAACAAAAAAACCCTGGGACAACATCTAGTGTTAGTGGGTTTATGGGGAAATGAACTTCCCCATCTACTCTTGGTAGGATTATAAACTGGTACAGTCTTCCAAGAGACAATTTCACTATCAAAATTTTAAATGGGTCCTCTTTGGTCCAGCAGTCTCACTTGTAGGAATCTGTCCTATAGACACATTAAATGAACATATAGAAATACCTGAATGAGGATGTTTATTAAAGCATTGTATTAGAGTAAGAATAAAAACAGTAAAATGCCTATCAGTAAGGGGACAGATTATAGTAAATAATTATAAATTAGTAAATTATAAATAATTATCAAATTATGTTATAAAGAATATACATTATTGTAAATAAGTTGTGATTTATTTATACCATAGACTACTAGGTCCCTGTTACATAGACTAAAATACACACTCTGACATAAAAAAGGTTAAGGGAGAAGCATGAAGTGTTGATTCCCATACATGTTATTTTTTTTAATTATATATGTTAAAGACTCCATTAAAAAGTGTGTAAGATGGCCCCAACTGTTAACTGTGATCATGGGGAAAGGGGAACAAGGAATTAGGAAGAGACAGGGAGAGTTTTCTTCTAACTCTACATATTTTTGTTGAATTTGTTAGAGCAGACAGGCATTACTTTTATAATTTAAAAAATAAGTAAAGGGACTTCCCTGGTGGTACAGTGGTTAAGAGTCTGCCTGCTAAAAAAAAAAAAAAAGAATCTGCCTGCCAATGCAGGGGACACGGGTTTGAGCCCTGGTCCGGGAAGATCCCACGTGCCGCGGAGCAGCCAAGCCCGTGCACCACAACTACTGAGCCTGTGCTCTAGAGCCCGTGAGCCACAACTACTGAGGCCGTGTGCCACAACTACTGAGCCCACGAGCCACAACTACTGAGGCCCGCGAGCCTAGAGCCCGTGCTCCACAACAAGAGAAGCCACCGCAATGAGAAGCCCACACACCGCTACGAAGAGTAGCCCCGCTAGCTGCAACTAGAGAAAGCCAGTGCGCAGCAACGAAGACCCAACACAGCCATAAATAAATAAATAAGTAATTTTTAAAAATAAGTAAAAGTTAAAAAGAAAAAAGAAAAGTAAGGGGAAATGAGAGTGTACAGGTGGGCTCACCCTAATCCACCCTGCATGTGCCTTGGTCCTAGTTCCCAGGGGCATTATCACAGGGAAGAGGGTCAGGGTCGGGCTGTGTTTGTCAGGGAAATTCAGTGCTTACAGTTTCTCTTCAGGGCAGTGCAAGCCCAAAATATTTATGAAGCCTCCAATAGCAATGGCTCCCAGGAAGGTTGCTGTGAGGATTAAATGAGATAATGTATTAAAGACACTAGGAAAGTGGCTGGCTTGTAGTAAGCCCTCAATAACTAGCAGCTCTTAGTTATTATTGTTATTATCTAAATGGATCCTGTAAAGTACCCCTCTACTTCTAGATCCCTCTCGCTGGCACAGATTTTAAGCATTCAAAGCAGGTGTATAAATGCTTAGTTTCATGTCAGGGCTGTAACTGCATTTAATTGCCAACAAAACCACTTCAAAAGAGCTGTTCATCTAAGTGATGCTCGTGCAGTTGGAAACCATGGCTACGTGGTTCTACTCGGCTTTAGAAGAGTATTACTTCCTCATCCGTTAATGAAAATATAAATAAATAATGATCACCATGCAAATGGCATACCTTAGCCTTTGCAAGTTAAAGCAAAAATGGTTACTGGTCACCCCTTTCATGTCAAAGAAAAAAAAAGTTATCAAAGCAGGTGAAAACAAGAAGTGGGAAAAGACTGTTTCTTTCCTCCCCCCACCCCCGGGAGAAGTCAGCCTCTTACTGCCTCAAAATCCTTCCACTGAAGGTCACCAGACTGGAGATCATGGCTATGCAATCAAATAAAACCCATGACGCAAATAAATTGGGAGAAAAGAATGTATTAAGTCTAAAAGACTCATTTTACTGTAAAATTCTTGCTTTCTCTACCAAGGAGACTGAATAAAATAAACCTGTGAGCACATGCCTACTATTGCTCATATGGGCCCCAAGGAGTGATTATTTGTATGCTAGAATGCATGCACAATTAAAAGTAAGGAAAAAACAAACCAAGTGGAAGAGATGAGAAAGAAAGGCGTTGCCTTTCAGGAACTACAGCTGTTTACAGCTGTGAGAGTTCCTGTAACAGTTTATGCGGGCCCTTTTGTTTTCCTGGCTAAAGTGATTGCGTTATATCATCATGTCTTTTGACAACTTGAAAATCAGGTTTTATTTTCTCTCTCATAAATTCTTTTAATACCATTCTTAATAAGGAAGAAAAATGTTGAATGTTTTGACTGAGAAGTGGAAAGCCTCGTTTAGGATTTGGTTTACAAATTCCAAATGGTCAAAGCCCAGTAACACGAAGACCATGTGTACCCAGGCCAGGAGGATCATAAGATTGACAAGAAACATACAGTTCTGGGCACCTATTCATGATGTGCAAGATTTGTATTTTTGTTTTGTGATTAACACTGCGTCAGAATCTAGGAGTTACTGTGCTAACAAATCACTTGTCTATCACATTCTACAGAATGCACTCTCTTGATGGAATTTTAGGCATGAGGACAAGTCATTGGGGGAGATATTTTAGGCAGTGATTCTTAAGTCTACCACGTAGCTGGCTGCTGGCTTGCACACCTCTCTTACGCACTGAGTGTGGGTTTGTGTTTCCAAACAAACATCCATAGACACACAGATTTCCTCTTTCTCTCTCCATTTATTTTGAGCTACTAAGGAGAACTATAACCTATTTATTTCTATTCACCGCCTGCCTAGCCATAAAGGTTCAATAATATTTGTTGAATGAACAAAAAGAAATCTGTTCCCTACTTCCTGGGAAAAGGAGTGATTCCCTAATCATGAGTAGAGACTTTGTGATATCAAGCCTTGGAAAGGCCATCTTTACTTGTCTAATGGGAGAGCAGAGGAAAGAAAGGAGGTCAATGAGATTTGGAAACACACCTTGTTCATTCATTTATCAACTTATTCAACAAATATTTGCCCAGTTCTCTGCTAGGCACTGGGTGTGCAGGGGTGAATACAACACACATGGTCCTGCCTTTGTGGAGTTCACAGTCTACTGGAGATAAGTCTATAGATAAGAAGAAATGGGCAAACAAAATAACAAAGTGTATGTGTTATAAAGGAAATAGCCAGGTGTTAGAACAGACATTAATAGACAGGATGGTGAGAGGAGGCCTCTTTGAGTAGGACACATGTGAGCTGAAATCCAAAGGAAAAGAAGGTCCAGGAAGCAAGGAGTTTGGTGTAGTTAATGTACCAAAAGCAAGTGAGTGGGGCTGGAGCAGGGTGAGCAGGGAGAGAATGATATGCTAGAAAATGAAGGAGGCAAGGGCAAGGACTGTGGTAAGGAATTTGGATTTTTTTCTAAGTTAAACTTCTTTAGGAAAACAAAAAATTGAACTCTATAATCCTGAATAAGGAACTTAGAACAGTACTTGGCATGTAACAAGTACTCGATAAATGTTAGCCATTATATATATAGTACCCAGCTAAACTAGCAAGCCTTGGTCAAAATAGTGGAACAAAACTATCAAAATTTGAGCAATGAAAAGACATTCATTTACCCAACAACTACAGATTTTATTTCACAACTTTTCCACACAACCAGCCAAATTCCAGACAAAACCAGTCAAGTTCCACTTACAAAAAGGAAACCTTGGGTTTCCCCGGTGGCACAGTGGTTAAGAACCACGGGTTCAAGCCCTGGTCCAGGAAGATCCCACATCCCGTGGAGCAACTAAGCCCGTGCACCACAACTACTGAGCCCTCGTGCCACAACTACAGAAGCCCGCAAGCCTAGAGCCCATGCTCCACAACAAGAGAAGCCACCGCAATGAGAAGCCCACGCACCGCATCGAAGAGTAGTCCCACTCGCAGCAACTAGAGAAAGCCCACACACAGCAACGAAGATCCAATGCAGCCGAAAGTAAATAAATAAAATAAATTTATTTTAAAAAAAAGGAAATCTTATTTTTGATTGACCCTCTGATATTCAATATTTCTTTGCTTTAACAATCAAAGGACAGCATAGAGAACTCTATTGTCAGTACCCTAATTTCAAAAATAGGTGAGGTGGATCATTTTCATCTGCTCACACAAAGCAGTGTAAGTTTTTATCACAGGTGGCCATTTCAGAAATGAGAGTTACAGCTAATCAAACACTTAGCCCACATGCCTTAGTGATTTTAATGATATGATTAGTTGCTATGAGACAAAAACCTGTTGTGTGAGGAATAATCTGTTAGAAATCATATGTCCTTGATTCAAAGGCTTTTGATTAACAGCACTAACATCCACCTTCTGGAAAAGAAAGAAACCCTATGATTAGAGCTTGGTAGTCCTTTTAAAGCAAATAAAACCTTATTAGCCACTTTTTAATGGATATGGGAAACAAGAATGGCTCTAAGCATTAAAAACTTTCAAGGCCACTGGCAACGTTGCTCCTCTTCTCCTTGTCTTCCTTCTTCCTACTTCCAGAGGAGACACTGAAAAATACCGCAGATGGAGAGCAGATGAGACATAGACAGTCTAGAAGACCCAAGACCTAGCAGGCAGACTGTGCAGTGCTCCATGGCTTCGCTTGTGTGCGTGTGTGAAGTTGGCTTTGTAACTCTTCAGTCTTCATTCATTCATTTATTGAGCATCCCCTGGGTGTCGGCACTGTGCCTGGAGATGTGGTGGCAAACAGACACAGTTCATGCTTTCACAGAGCTTAGAGTCTCATAGGGAAGGCAGGTAAGAAGTTGACAAGTAAGGGTCTTGCTTACTTATACAAACATGATGAGCACTAGGAAGAAAATAAAATAGGGAGAAAGGATTTGAACAGATGAATTCACTGGTGAACAGGTGATATCTGAGCTGAACCCTGAATGTCGAGATGTTGATCTGTAAAGACACAGGGCAAAACAGTCTGGGCAGAGCGGATGGCAGACTCAGGATCCCAGAGGTGGGGTACTAGCTTGGGGCGTTCAAGAAGAAGAAAGACAGCCAGGATAGCTGGGGCTTGGTGAGCAGAGTATAGTAGGAGGTAAAATCAAGAAGGGCAGAGACCCGATCCTGCAAGGTGGATTTTAAATGCAGGGGAAATCTCTGGAGGGTTGTACCTATAGCTGGTTTTGTAAATGGTCCAGTCATACAAGACTCACCTAAAAACATGGCTGGCCTAGTGACCTGATAGCAGTGGCACTTTTTAACCCTGTTCCAGCTAGGGAAAAGAGCAGCAGGAGAGACCAGCCCTGTAGCCCTGGAACTCCAACTGGTGAGCTGGACCCCTTGCAATGTGTCTGACCTGCCCCAGGAAGGCTGTAAAGACAAAACCTCAGTGGTCTATCTTGTTCTAGACCATAGGGGGCTCTGTGGTCCTGTCTCCCCATTCTTAGAGATGCCTTCCATGTCCAGGTCTTTATCAGCCAAGGGGCTGGGATAGACCCAGTCAGATCCTTTTATCCTCCTCCCTTTCCTTAAGCCCCTAATATCATAACCAGGCCTAAGCAATAGCAGGGCAAGGGTCACGGTCAGGGCCAGGAGACAACCTGGGTTAAGAGGGGTGTGGTCAGTTTTGCCAAAGGAAGCAGGACAGGAAGGACCTAGCTGATGTCACAGGTCAGAGCAGACAATAGACTAAATCCAGGGATTCTGACCATGCTTGAGAGACTGGCTTGGGCACATTTCCAGGGTCACTCAGCCAAGTTTCCTGAGTCCAGACAGTGGGGCCACACTAGTGAAGTGAATACACATATTATTTGTCTTCTGTACTTGAGGCCAATAGTCCCCTAGATGTTCCCATGAAAACTTCACTGGTTCCTGACTACTTACCAAACTAGGCATAAAGTTCTTAACCACATTCTCGCTCTCCACATTCTGGTTCCAACCTTCTTTATCCGTTACTTTCTTGCTCAATTCCTAGTTTTATTTCACTTTACATCCCGGCATGTATCCTACCTACACAGCAGGCAAATTGGTTATTATTTATATAATCAGAAAAAGAATAAAGACCAATAAATATCTTTTGAAAACCAAGGTTCTTTCTTGCCCTAACTAGCTATGCCTCCTCCATCCTCCAAGTTCTTACTTGGGCAGAGGTGGCAATGCTTGGATCACCAGGATGTGCTCATGGTTCATTTTGCAGGGTTATCCACTTGGCACTCTCCAGTCCCTCTCCAAGCTAGGCCCACCCCTAAGATATATCAGAGCTCTCAGATTTCCCACACCTGAGCCCCTTTGGGCCCGGACAGTTCCCCCAGAGCCTTCCTCTCCCACCCTTCCTGGGTTCCCTTGCATCCCTCCTCTGACCTTCACTTCTCTTCTCTCACCTGGTCAGGCAGGTTGCCCTTCTTCCTTTGGGACTCTGCTACTCCTGGGCCTGGCTGGGACCAACTTTCTCCTAGGTTACAAATTCATATAAATCACTGCCAGGCCTGGCTTTGCTCTGAGACTGCCCTCTTCTAACTGCCCTGGCCCCAGGTGCACATAGCCTTTAGCAACAGAGGACTGAGAAAGTTGGGAGGTGTTGCCAACTGGTTGGTTACTTTCCAGAGGTATGAGCCAAGTTTTCATTCATTTACTTCTTCTTGAGGGATTGGTGTGTGTGTGTGTGTGTGTGTGTGTGTGTGTGTCCAGGGAAGGAAAAGAGCAAGTAGTGATTCTGTATCTATCCTGAGGATAATTTCTCCTAGCCTTGGGTTCTAAAAACTTGGGGAATTATGGTAGGAATAGTGGTGATCTGGGTCCCTTGGGATGTATCTCACCTGCCCCAGGAAAGCTGTAACAGCAAAACCTGGGCAGTATATCTTGTCCTAGACCAAAGGGGTCTCTGTGGTCCTACCTCCCCATTCTTAAAGATGCCCTCCAAGTCCTGGTCTTTACCAGCCAGGCAGCTGGAATAGGCTCAGTTTGGATTATTTTAAGCATCTTATTTAAATAGGGGCCTATGTGGAGCTTTGTACTTTCCAATTAGAACACCAAACTCATGATTTCACAGATGTTTTTATTTAGGAAAAAAATAAAAACAATGACTCAATTTCATGAAAGCAATCAAGTAAATAATAGTACAGAAATATGGCAAACATCTTAGAGGTGGTAAACGTTATCTGGACCCCTCAGTTGGTATCAAGACAAAAATTTGCACTGAGCTTACCTCTCCTTTCACACCACGGAGCTAGGGTCAGCCTTCCCTGTTTTCTTTGCTGTCTTTACCTGCAGATGGCCATGACTACCCTCGAACAGCCTACCAGCAAGTGATCCAGCCGGCACTACCTGGGCAGGCCCCACCTGGAGCCAGTGTGAGAGGCCTGCACCCTGTGCAGAAGGTCGTCCTGAACTATCCCAGCCCCTGGGACCAAGAGGAGAGGCCTCCACAAAGAGACTGCTCCTCCCTAGGGCTCCTGAGGTATCAGTAAGTACGATGGGGCCAAATTTCAAACAGTTCTAACATGAAAAAGAATGATGCCAATGCAATCAAAATGTATCTAAACTCTCTGTTGGTTTGCTACCCAAGCTGCTGACCAAGTCCCACACTGGAACACCCAACCTAGACTTTTCAGGTCATGAGGAAAGGGAAACTGGTTGATAAGAATCTCTTTACCAGACACATAAAGCCACTGGTGACTAGTCAAAATGCTCTTGAAGGAAAGGCTCTTAAGATGCTAAGTCACACCTGCTTCTTTTACTTTCAGATCCCCTGGCCTTTTAGCCCACGAAATAGTTTTTTATTTTTACTATGGCTGACTTCCAAAGCTATGAAGTTCTTTTTTATATCCTTAGTTTCTACACCTGTTTAAGACCATTTCTTACTTTGAAATTTTAAATTCAATTCGTTCTTAATAGAAATTTAAAATAACCTGTTATTTTCTTTTGTAATCAAAGAATTCACACATGTTGAACACCATTATTAGGTCTTTCCGATACTTCTTCCAGAAAAACAATTTTGGTTTTTCTTGACTTTAATTGTTTAATTGTCTAATCCTTTAATCATATTTCTCTTCATTGTTCTTTTTTTTTTGTAAATTTATTTATTTGTTTGTTTTTGGCTGTGATGGGTCTTCGTTGCTGCGTGCGGGCTTTCTCTAGTTGTGGCGAGCAGGGGCTACTCTTCGTTGCGGTGCTCGGGCTTCTCATTGCAGTGACTTCTCTTGTTGTGGAGAAGGGCTCTAGGCGTGCAGGCTCAGTAGTTGTGGCTCGTGGGTTCTAGAGCGCAGGCTCAATAGTTGTGGCACTGGGCTTAGTTGCTCCGCGGGATGTGGGATCTTCCCAACCAGGGCTCAAACCCGTGTCCCCTGCGTTGGCAGGCAGATTCTTAACCACTGCACCACCAGGGAAGCCCCATAGTTTTCTTTTGACTCTTCAAGTTTTCCTTTTCTCTTAATTTATAGATCTAAAACATACAGGAACAACTCATGTAAATGGAGCTTCCTAATTGATGACAAAATTGGAAAGAGAGTAGATAAAATGTTTGCTCTTGCTCAAGCACGACTTTTATATACCACTCAGAGTAAATCTATATTCTGTTTTGAGACGGAATGAGATATGAAGGTCCTATTAAAGCAGTTTTTTTCAGAAATAGAGAAATCGGTAATCAGATCAAAAAGTTTATTGAAAGAAAAAAGCCCACTCTATTTACAATGGCAGATAAGGCACATCTGCCTTTCCTCTTCACTCAAAAGCCGACAAGCCCTCAGATTTTCTTTGCAGACAGATACCTTATTTTTTTAAAAACAAAATTGCACGGAATTTATATAATGGAATTAAGTAATGATTTACAGCCAGATAAGCACTCTTGCAGAAAAAATATCTAAAATTCCAAGAAAACAAACAACATTTAAGCATCTTTATGTTTACTGTTGAATAGGAGAGGCAATAGTAATTTTTAAATTAAACTTTTATTTTGAAATAATTTTAGATATGCAGAAGAATAGCAAATGTAGTACAGAGTAACCGCTTTTGTAACATCAATTTAAGCCTGCTATGGTCTCCTTGGATTTATTTTATCATTTTAAGATAATGAAAAATAAGTACAGGTAATGAAGCTAATTCTCCTCTTACTGGTCTTTTGAAAGAGAACCTTAATACAGAAAATTTACTCTGTCATTACTCTCCATGAATATTGTTTTATATGAAAGTTTTTGAATATTATCAAGGCCTTTGCTTTGTCAAGTGAGCAACCGTCTTTTATAACAACTAAGCAACTTTGGGTACAAAGGCATTTAATGCAAAAAGAATATGGAACTCGATCCCCATTAGATGAAGGCATATTTCGTAAAAAAAATTTTTCTATATTAATATAAAATAAAAATAACTTCCTCAAGCCTTCACAATTAGAAATATAATATAGTTGAGATTCTGTATAATTTTATTTTAAATCTTGTTACATAGGACTTTCAGAATTTTTTTAATACTCTTGGGTAAAAATATGAAATCATAAGCAACAATCTAGGCATATACACACAGATTTTATATTCAAAACTTTTGTAAAATTTAGAATATAAAACAATTTCAAACATAACAAATAACAAACATTCCTGTTCCCACTACCTACGTTTTTTAAAATGTTAACAATGCCACATTTACTTCATATTTTTTTGAAGAAATAAAACATTACCGACACAGTTTTAGTCTCCATATCAGTTAGAATTCAGTTACAGAAAACAGAAACAACTCTAGCTATTGTAAACAGAAGGGATTTAATATAGGGAATTGGGTACTTACGACATTGTTGGAGGTTGGAGGAGCGAGTTTTAGGCTGGGCTTCCAGGAATGGTCCCAGAGCAAAGTCACAGAACAGGAGACCAGAGAGGCTGCTTCCTCTGGCATGGTCAGAGAGGCGGAGGGTCAGAAAGCCACCGCGGAGCCCTCCATTCTAGGCCATGCTGCCACAGCACACTCCAGAATCCGGAAGTTGCCACCACCTCAGCTACTGGAAACATTTTGTTCCTGCTAGGTCTGCACTGGCAAAAACACGGATGCCCATGCCCTGCCCTTGACACTGTGAAGCTGTAACGGGACACTGGGATGCCTCCTGATGAACTCGGCACCTCATGACAGACAGCCCTGAACAACAGAAACCACAGAAGTGGCAGAAGCATGGCCTCCATTTCCATCTACCTTCCAAATCTCACACGAGTGCATCTGGTTGTTCCTCTCAGCAGACTGTTCATGGGAATATTTGGGTGACCAAAATAATAATAAAGATGCCATATAATAATATGGTACAAACCTCTTTAAAGGGTCTTCAAAATCAGATTTTCATTCGTATATTAACATAGATACTTTTAAACCTACATGGTCTTTTCTATCTTTTGAGATATAATTAAATGTTATCTATTGTGAGCTAAAAGTTGTCTTTTTATCAGAATGCCTAAACACCAAACCTTGTATGTCACCCATTGTATTACTTTGTTTTCTTGGTGATCTTGTCTGAACTGTACCTGAGACTTATCTTCCCCATTAGACAGTCCTTAAATTGAGAAATCAAATCCTGCTTCCCTCTTTGACCCCTAGCACAGGCCCTTATAAATGGCAGCCAGCCAAATTGCTCATTGACCAAAATCTCTGCAGAAAAAAACTCTGTCCTTCTGGGTCAGGAAAGAAATGGAGGCAGAGGAGAGAGATAGCTCACTGGTATTTCCCATAGTCATTAAAGGCTTTCTGTCCCCCTAGGTTTGTGTTTATAAAACATGAACATTTACTGTGAATGTATTCCTTTCCAGGGGCCGGCTTTATAACCAGCCACCTCATAGAGCTGGTGCTCCTGAGGGGTCCTTGGAGTGTCCTGCAGAGTTGAGACCGGAGGGTCCCCAGACTCCATCCCCAGCTGCTATCCCTAGACCCCCAATTAACCCTCCAGCCAGAGGAACTCTGAAAACAAGCAATTTGCCAGAAGAACTGCGTAAGTTGTTTGCGATGTTGTTTTTTCCTTCTTCTTGTCAGGTCTTATACTTTAAGAGTACTTGATGATTATTCATCCATAATCTTGGATATCTCTCACATACTACACAGTGAAATGAAATTTCCTTTTTTCCTTTTTGTTAAAAAAGTAACCAGCATTTTGTAGGACTGTTTGTAGTGATTCTGACACTACCTGCAATACTCACAAAGTGCTTAACGACTAGCTTTTTCTTCAACATGTACTCCAACAACAAATGACCCCCACGCTTTTTCCCTCTTCTAAATGATGCTCTTAAGTGGACTTGTCCCTGGATAGATTGATTAGATGTCCATGTGGTATTGGCCAGGGATCTAGCGTCTCACCATAAATTAGCAGCAGCCTTCAAGAACGAGGTCATTTCCTGTAGGAATAAGCAATCTTGTTTGGAAAAAGCAGTCTCACATTCTCCATACTGCTTTACAACCAAATGCAAACTAAGCCTCTTATTTAAAGAAACATTCGACTAAGTGTCAGGTGATGATGCTTTTTCCACATTTTGCAGCCAGAACCACTTTGAAATATCACCAAAATGTTCTCATATTAAGGTCTGTCAGGACAGTAAGTTCCAGAAATCTTAAGAAAACAGTCACTACTTGTGAAATTGTTATATTCTGTTGTGCTTGCTGGAATTCTAATAAGCCCTTTCCAAATCTAGGCACTGCTTTGAACCAACTTAAAATTAAGCCCTTTGCATTTGTTAATTCCAACTGGGGGAATCGATGCTCTTTGGTCATTTAAGGCTCTGAAAGATTTCTATGACAATGATCCATTGTTGTTTTTTTTAAAAAAACTTTTGTTTTAATCTTCTTAAAATCTTAGACATTTAAATTTCGAGCATTTCTGGAGAATGGAAGATGTTAGGATATAGTCTGGGTGTCCGTTTATAGACCATATTTATCTTACCATAACCTATAAAGGGAGTCCTAAAATTCTTACAGAGGAATTGGTTGAATATTAGGTGTCATGAAGAAAATAGAGTGCTATCAATATGCCTGGCTGCTTAAATGAGTCAACATGACCGTTGAACATACTTCCCTTTGAGAGCTGTGCTTCAAAAAACAAGAGCCTAAGCGTAGATAAGTAGGTTCTCTCCAATCCCTGCTTTCTTCTCCACCCTCTGCCCCAGGGCTTCCTGAGATGTAGCCAGTTGATTCCAGACTAAAAGCCAATACAGAGAGATTATTCATCTACCACATTAACACGCTAGCCAGATAATTACCCAAGACTTTAGCCTGGGAAAACACTGGTTCTCACCCTGACTGGGTTAGGCTTATGGGCACAATCCCATCTGCTGCTCTAGGCTGACTCAGGGAGAAGCAAGGGAGTCAATGATGCTGGACCTGCCAGAGGCGGGCTCTCTCCTTCAAGCTGCTGAAGTTCTTAGTAACATTTCTGAGCTGCGCTTTAGTCTACTCCAACTTCCTGGCCTTTCCCCCACCAGTGAGGGGAGAAGGGGGAGGAGAACCATTTTCTCCCTCTCCTCTCTTGCTCTTGTCAAGTTCAGGGCAGCGGAGAGCATCATGAGATCAAAAGAGGACACTGCTGGGTGGCCCCTTAGCAGGGCTCAACTTCCTGGCCCGCTGTGAGAGTATTTTTTGGGCACAGAGCCAAGTGTCTCTAATATACCAGGGGTGGCCTGATCTTAAGGCCCCGCAGGTTCTGGGTGATGGATTTTTTTGTTAACGCATCATGTGGTTTTTCAGAAGACCTCCTCTGCTTGTCTCAGCCTGCCAGAACCCTCTCTCCTTTCCATGCACCCTGAGCAGTCTGCATTCCCTTGGACAGAACCCCCTGCCCCTTTGGGCCTGCAGATCTATGTCCTGAGGACAGCAGTTCACCCTGCTGTAGCCATAGCCCTCAGACCACTCCCATCCTGAGGCTTCCCTTCATTATTCTAGAAGGACAAAAGACATTGCATACACTTTTCAAGTGTGGTTTAGAATAGAATAATTTGACTATTTTCTAATAAATGTGAAAAATCTCTCTTAGGGAAAGTCTTTATCACTTATTCTATGGACACGGCCATGGAGGTGGTGAAATTTGTGAACTTTTTGTTGGTAAATGGCTTCCAAACTGCAGTAAGTATTTTATCCAAAGAGAAGACTGAACTGTTAAAGTGAGTATAATGAAAAGAAAAACAAGAAAAATTATAAAGAGCTGTTGATGTTTTAAGCTATGTTATTTGATTTACGTGATTATGAACTAAATGCTTATGGATTTAGGTAATTATTTTCTAGAGTTTAAACTCTCCAAAGTCTCCAGCATGTTTTTCCTGCATGCCTTTTGAGCGACCCCGAGTGCCTCCGTACAGCCAGAACGGCGTAAACGCTGAGCACGTATGAGCTGGTGCCCGGCCTGAGGAAAACGCCAGGCTCTCGCTGCACTTGGCATCTTTGCCCATCCTCACCAATCATGCCTGCTTTGGTTATGCTTCCTGTGGTACAGGAGGCTGCAGGCTTCACCAGGTCACCTACTCATCTTACAAGGTCCTTTCGTTCCGCACTGGGCCGTGAGGTTTGCAGTGGAGGCCCCTGCAGCCTGGGGGCCCCGCTGTGCGAAGCTGCTGGTCCATCCGCATTTTGCCGCAGCAGCAATGCTTCTGGACAGGGAGGTACCTGGCCAGGTTCTCGGCTGGTCTAGGCTAGTTCAGGAAGGTAGACGCCCCAGCCCTGCTGTTCACTGTGATCTTAGCCTAAGAAATCTCAGGAAGCACATGCTCTTCAAGTCCCCTGCAGTGCTTTGAAAAAGCTCAGCTTAAACCCATGTAAGTTTTCCTTAGGATAAATAGAGAACCACAGGAGGCTACTCGGAGGACTGGCTTTCCTCAAACGCTGAGATCGCTTCTCTTCCTTCCCAGAGACCTCCTCTGGGTATTTAGAGACGGTCAATTCTAAAGAGTGGTGAAAGATTAAGGGAAATATCTACAAATAGGAATGTTGAAGGATAAAGGATAAATGTTGACATTTAGTAGCTAAATGTTAATTTTAAAGATTATTTAGCATTTCTGACACGAGTTTTATTCAAATTTTTTCTTCAGTCTATAATTATTTTTAAATGGAAGTACATGAAAGTTGTTAAAAGTATATACTTTATACACTCCAACTTCATGACTATATAAATACACGACTGTATAGAGACCAACATTTCAGTTTCTCGTTTCTGGGATAAGAAACACTGTGGCAACCATGGTATAAAATCAAATTACAAGACATAAGGTCAACATTTCAGAAAAGATCTTACTTTGGGTCCTTTCCAAATAAGCATACTGATTGTCTCTGGAGAAGAGGACAGGTTTTTGTGACCTTAACAATCAGGGGCTGCTTAGGCCAAGTTTAAATTTGTCCTTGATCCTTATCACTCTGAAGCCTGTGGTAGAATCCCATAGCCCCATCCTGGACAGCTAAGTTGCTATATTGATACATCAAGATCCCCTTAGTGGAGAAAAATAAACTTAATGGGTAATTTAATAAAGGGACAATTTTCAAAGTTCTAGGTGAGTTTTAGGGAATCCACAGGGAATAAATAGTTCAATATCCCAGGACTAGCAAAAGCAGGAGGTCTAAAGAGGCAAGGGAACAGTGACGCCTGCAACCTAAAGGGGGTGCTGTAGTGGCTTGTCAGGGCTGCCACAGAATACCACAGGTGGGGGAGCTTAAACAACAGACGTTTATTTCCCCACAGTTGTGGAGGCTAGTAGTGTAAGATCAAGGTGTCAGCAGGGTTGCTTTCATTCTGAGGTGTTTTCCTTGGCTTGTAGATGGCCATCTTCTCCCTGTGTCTTCACCTGGTCTTTCCTCTGGTCTTTCTTTATAATCTCCTCTTATAAGGACACCAGTCATATTGGATCAGGGCCCACCCATAAGACCCCGTTTTACTTTAATCACCTTTTCAAAGGCCCTATCTCCAAATACAGTCACAGTCTGAGGCACTGGGGGTTAAGACATATGTTGAGACATACGAATTTGGAGGGACGCGATTCAGCTCATAATAGTGGCTGGGTGGAAAAGTTGGCCTGACAGGAGCTGTGGATTTTAGTAGAGTTCTAGAGAGACTAATGGAAGATCTCCAGCACATTGTGCCACCCAGAATGTCCACCTCCATAGCGAGGAAGGATTTAGGTGCTGGGGTAATAATGAGAATGACCATTTATTGAGTACTTACTTCATGTCTGGCATTTTGATATGCCTTTTCCACACTAACTCATTTTAATCCTCACAACCACCCTAGGAAGCAGGTTTATTAACCACATATTACAAATGAAAATATTAAGACTTAGAGAGTTTTGGGAATGTTTCCCAAGTCATGCAAGTGGGAAGGGCAGGAGCCAAGAGGAAAGCCAAGCTGCCTGTCTCTTCCCAGCCCTGACATCACATTGCTTCTCTCTCGTAGAACAGAAATGGATAATTGGTACAACCTCAGAGAGCTGCAGAAGCTCTCTCAAGATTACCTAGTGTAGTCACTGGCCATTGGACATTTTAAAGCAGGAATCGTCCAAACCAAAAGGAAAGCCATTCCATTTTTGATGTTCCATCAGTTAAAAAGAAGGACATTCTGAACTCATATTTGTACTATATGTATCTGAGTTTGGTGTACACAAGGCAGGATCTTGTTCCATAGGAAGCTTAGAACCACGTTGAAGAGATAAGGCAGACATCAATGAGACATTCAGTAAATGAAAGAATGCTGTAATAATGTGTTCATCGTCTAGCACCACCAGTGGTCACAAAGGGGTAGAGTTCATTAAGGTGAGGAGAAGGAAGTCAGTGCGTGAGGAGGATTCACAGAGCAGGGGGGCTTGCACTGTGCTTTAGGGTGCAGGGGACACCCGTGTGGGGAGTAAAGTAGACAGGACGTGCGTGGAAAAGAGAGGTAAGCCTGGATCATGGGTGGCACAGAAGCTTGCTCCGTGGCTGGGACTGGACTTGATGGGCCCTAAATGGCGGCATAACATGTAGGACCATTGATCTAGGAGCAGTGTGGCCGAATCAAATAACCCCTCTTCAAGGACACTCTCCTTGTATTACCCATTTCCGTATATAATCCCTCTTCCAATCGTGAGCACCTTGTGCACAAACACACTGCTCTCTGGCTGCAGAACAAGGCTGAGCCCAAGAAAGGCCTTCTTAGTTAGTCTTCTGTAAAACAGAAAATAACTGGTTTTTCTCCCCTTCGAAGGCTTGATATTTAATACCAGTTTTTTCAAGGCCCAGGAGTTCTACATCTTGACTTTCATCATAAACCTTTTCCCCACCATCTCAGTAATTGTTTTTGTGACTGTTTCTTGGACTTGTTTCAAGTCGCATGCAATCCTTTCTAAATATATAGATCGAAACTGGACATAATACCATAATAATGACCCGGCTAATGCAAGCAAAGTACCATATCGTATCTCAGTACACGCATACTACGCATCCATTAAAATGCTCCAGAATCATGTTTGCCTTCCAAATTACAGACATATATATATATATATATATATATATATATATATATATGCATACGTTGCTGGCTTACATGCACCTGGTGGTCTACTATGTCTCTCAGATTTTTAAAACATAATTACAAATACTAAATACTCAAATGCCTACTAATCTTGAAATAGGAAACATTTTAAGAAAATTGTATCTTGATTTTTACACTTACCGGCTCCTCCTTGCAAAAAGCATTAGTGACTTTTTCAGTCTTAAATATATATAGCCTCTTGTGCTTTCTCTTGCTTTGCATCTAGACAGAGCTTCTCATTAAGAGTCACTTTCCACATCTTTTTCTTGTAGATTGACATATTTGAGGATAGAATCCGAGGCATTGATATCATTAAGTGGATGGAACGCTACCTTAGGGATGTAAGTACATCCCAAAATTCTGAACTTTTTTCTTGTGAGTAAGACAATTAGCTTGGGGAGTTATTTTATCAAAGAAGCACTGGCACACCCACCAAGGGCAAAGCAGACAAAGTCCCAACAAAGCTTCCCTTGTTGGCAGCCGTGCAAAGACTTGGAAAGGAAGGATGGGGTCACCCTCCTGGACATGCACAGGCAGGAAGTAACTGTCGAACCAGACACAGGTGGTTGATAACAATCAGAGCAAACAATTTTTTGACCAGAATAGGAAAGGAGGAAATGAAGGCGGGGAGTGGGGAGGGAGCGGCAGAATTCAATTGAATCTGAGGCCACCCCAAATGTTTTGTGGGATCAGGCTGAAGGGGTTTCCAGGGCAGCCTCACAGGCCGTGCAGCACATTGCCCACAGCCCCCCAGCCCCCGACGCCCCCTCACAGCCTTGTGATTTGTTTTCCACTGACAGAATCTATACCGACCACTGGGACACTTTGTGCTTTAACAAGATAGAAATTGATTGCTGCCAGCCTGTCCGTGTCGGCCGCCTCTTTCGGAGGGAGCGGTGGGGGACAGAGTCTCAGCAGGCTGGGGTTTTGAGACTTTTCCTTTTGTCTGCAGCCTGATGTTTGCTTTGTGCTGAAGGGTCTGCTCCTCGGCAAGCAGGGCAGTCAAGGGTGCAGTAACTGACAGCTTAGATCCTGCTGCCCGAGGGAGGGGGTTTTCATCGTTGTCGTTGCAGAGCCATTTTGCCACAATGCAGAGTCACTTAGTGATTCCAGTTTTCATTAGACATTTATTAGCGATGGTTGTAGAAATCGGTGGGCAGAACCGTGTCCATCTAGGAGAGCCGGAGCCATTCGCTCTTGGTGTTTGAAGGGAGCTGGGGAGGGAGACAGGGGAGGAGGGGAGGCAGGAGTCTGCCTGGGCTGGGGCCGTGCCTTTCGCTTTCTGGGGATGGAGGCCGGCCCTCCATCCTGCAGTGTATCAGAGAAGGCTCACAGTCCTGCTGGCCGGTTTCCAGCCTGCCTTCACCAAATGGACCGCACTTCCATAAACATGCTTTCTCCCTCTCATTAACAGAAGACAGTGATGATAATTGTAGCAATCAGCCCCAAATACAAACAGGATGTGGAAGGTGCTGAGTCGCAGCTGGACGAGGATGAGCATGGCTTACATACTAAGTACATTCATCGAATGGTGAGTGAGGAAACCAGCACCTCGCCGGCCCTGGGCCCTCGGAGTCGGGCACTTTCTTCTGTGAAGGCCTGTCCTTCACCAGAGACCAGCCGGCTGATGGGTGAAGAACCCCCGCAGGAGAGGCGGGTGTTGGTTCTCGCTCCGCCTACCTTCGGGACCTGGGGCAAGTCCCCACACCTCTGGGACTCAGTGTACCTCTCAGTAACAGGGAGATTAATGTGTGATCTCTAAGTTCCAAGATTCTGGAAAGCAGTGCTTCGCTGGCTTGGTTTTTTATCAACAAATGTGAAACCTGGGGGGTGCGGTGGGGTGGCGGGAGACAGGGCCGCGAGGGGAGTGGGCTCCTGCATCTGTGTCCTGTTCTGTCCCCTGCCTTTTCAGAGAGCCAGAGTAGCGCAGCCAAAAGGTCACCGCCTGTTGTGTCAAAGAGACTGTTCAAATCTAGCTTCCTCCTGCACAGGCTGTGTGACCACCGGCCAAAGGCTTAAACCTCTTTGTGCCTCCATGTCCCTATTCAGAAAATGGGTCACTAACACCGTGTTGTTGTGAAGATTGGATGAAATAATATCTGTGGAGCATATGGCACAGATCAGATGCTCGGTCAAGGGAAGGGATGGTTCTAGCTCATGATACGTGAGCAACACCTGAACTATGGGGGCCTGGTCAAACTCAAACCAGGGGGAGACATTTATAGGAAGTTCGACTTAGCATCTGACAGAACATTCTGGCTGAAAGTATCACCAGCTTTGGAACTGGCTGTGTTATGGGCAAGCAGCCTCCCTGCTTTTCATGACCGTATAGAGCCTGTGGAGATGGTGCCTGTTTGACTAGGATGCCGGGCTAGACTTGTGACTGTCACACTCTCCTGTAGAGTCCCTTTAGGTGCCCATATGTGCTGGGGGCCCTGGGCCTCCCACCCCACCCAGAGCTGTCTGCATTTCTCAGGCTGGTTTACCAAGGATTCTGAGACTTAAAAAGGCTTGAAACTCACTGGTCTAGAACTTGTAAGCTCCATTTCAGCTCGAGCATTCCACAAGGGGGGAAGGCACCTGGAATGGGCATAAAAGGTCACTGATTAAGACAGGAAGATGGGGCAGGAAGCAGACATGGCCCAGATGGAATAAGTAAGCAGGACCAGGCAGGAGGCAGTCAGGCGGTCAGGGACATGCAGCTTCACCTCAGGGGAGGCGTACTGAAATCCAGATCTGTTCTGTGGGTCGGGAGTACCGGAAAAAGGCAGGCTGGCTGGGTGGGTGTTCCCCATCTGGGTCTTCAGAGTCTCTGGCTCCTCTTCTACCAAGTGCCGACCACTTACTTGAGCTCAGAACCAACGCAAAGCAAAAGCCGAGGCAAGGTAGGGAGGTCAGAGAGTGAGGCCAAGGAGTCAGGAGATAAGTATCCCTCCTATTCCATTCTTACCCAGCCTGACAGACCCTGGTAAGGCCCAGGAAAGCCACCCTTTCTGCCCTAAAAGGTCATGGCTGGTTCCGGGTGCTGCTACCCCTCGGCTGTCTGCATGGCCCCAAAGCACTCATGGCTAGGAACTGCCAGTCCTGGAGCCGACAGCTCTTGTGTGTGAAGGGCTCCAGGTCCTGTCAAGCTCTGCTGGTGTGTGGTGACGCCAGGCAGGGCAGCTGGACCTCAGGGCTTTTCTGACGGTGCCCAACCATGAACCAGATTGTCCCCAAACTTGGTTTCTTGGGGCAACGATGTCTCGGGCCCTTCCTCATCACTGGAGGAGTCCAAGAGGCCAGCTGCAGAAGTGCCTTCCTGCCCACCTGGCTGGCTTCCTGGTCCCCTCCAAGCAGCAGGAAACTCCAGGACAGAGGGAGCGAGGAGGTACCCATGAGTAACTGCATCATAGAGCCAATGGCTCCCAGAAGGCCCATCTCCGGAAACATAAGAGATGATGAAAACGCACCACCGCCGGGGTAGCCTAGTGGACAAGCAAAATTGTACAGTATGCAGTGTCCTGGAAGTCAGGGACTAAATCCAGTTCTTCACTTTTAACTTACAGGCCCTACACCCTTCCTCTCACTTGTTTGTGTTCGTGTGGTTGGTGCTTTTAGTTGCACCTCACTCGGGTCATTTTAAAATAGGCCTTTGGTGTCGTCTTCTGATTTTTAATGTGAGATGGCACTGAGAAAACACCTCATGGAAGATTTGTGTGTGTTGTGACTGTGTGTGTGTGTGTGAGTGTAAGAGTGAGTGTTTATGAGGCTGTTTCTATGGTGATTTCAGTCATCACCACTGTCACTTTCTTCTCTGTTCTGTTTTTATTCCCATGCATGGTGAAGACTTCTCAGTTATAAAAATCAGTTGGAAGATGAGATAGTTGGGAACACATAATTCCTCATCTCCTTTGTCATCAGATGATTGAAAGCTTTGTGCTGGTTACAGGATTTGAAAGGCTCTAACTCCTCTCACGTCGAAAATTCTGGTTTTGATAGAGTTCTTGGCAGCTAAATCTTGCAGGGCCACCATAGTGGCAGACCAAATTGGAAGTGGTGTGGGAAACCTAAAGCTTGGCAGACGGAGCTTTCCTCATTGACCTCCTAGCCTCGCCTCCCTCGGCCTCCCTCAGCCTCCCTTGCCCTCCTGTGCTCTGGCCTCAACGCATTACTAGCTGGTCCCAACCCCACAAACATTTCTTCACACCTCCAGACATTTGCTTATGCTGTTTCCTCTGCTGAGAATGTTCTTCCCCTCCCCCCATTTTCCCTGTCTGACCAAATTCCAATTTTCTTTTAGTATCCAAATGACAACTCCCTTGTAACTCCTTCAAACCACTGGTGTAGAAAATGATGGCCCCCACTGGGCTTCCACAGCGATTTGTTCATACCTTTCACACTGCACTGTGGTCGGTAGTTTTCCTTCCTGCCTGCTCATTAAACCGCTGGTTTTGTGAGGATAGGAATTATATCCATGGTGTCTGGTAAACTGGTTCTCAAAAAAAAAAAAAAAAAAAAAGATCCTGATTTGTAGCATTTGCCCATTTCCATGGTACAAATACTCTCACATGGACGATTTCAACCTACCAATGTGAAGTCACTGAACACAGAACTGGGAAGAGATGCACATGAGTGGCTTCTGTGAACTGCTATGAGGCAACTTAGCACACCCTGTAAAGTATCCTAGTCCTTGAAACCCCAAGTCCAGCACAGAGCATGACTTTTTTTTTTTTTAATCTCAAATAGGTCTTTTATTTTTTACATATTTTAAAAATATTTGACAAGTGGTTTTCAATAACAGTAACAATAGTTCCTTTATTTTCCTAGATTTTCTCGTTCTCTTAGTTGTTTTATTTTCTTATGTATTTTATTTGGAGAAGGGGTCCTTACCAGACTGTCAAAGGGACCCATGGCATGAGAAGATAAAGTGAGTGTCTTTAGAAGACTGGGGAGAGACAGAAGCTATTGTTAAAGATATGCACAAGATGGAGAGTCCAGTGTGAGCACGACCCGGGCACTGGGGTGCGGGGCCTGCCTTCACAGCATGGGGGAGAAGGTGGTGGTGCCGGCCGGGCCCCCTGACCACAGAGCATGACTTTCGATAGGCCTTCGATACATGACCGATGAATGAGCAGATGGCATACATGTGTGATGGAGAGTTTAAAGTTATGAGTGTGTGACACTGAAGGAAATCAGAATAAAAATCCCGTGCGGGCTTGCACGATCGTGAGTACCATTGATTCATCCTCATTCCTGAAATTAATCCTTCAAGTGTGTTCTCTTCCAGATGCAGATTGAGTTCATAAAACAAGGAAGTATGAACTTCAGATTCATCCCTGTGCTCTTCCCAAATGCTAAGAAGGTAAACAAACAAACGGTTTGTTTGTTATCTGGGATTTTAAATGGAAAAGCTTGTCAGCCCTTTATCCATCCTTCGAGATAGCAGTGTTGCCAGAAAGATCAACAGGTTGTAGCACTCAGTTGAGCAGCATGAATCAGGAAGGTTTCAGAGCTTTACCTGATAGACCATCCTAATTGTTCAAGCAGCCATCACACACAGAGAAGTAGTTTGTGTTGTAACTCATGAGACAAAAAGAGACTGTTCATCTGATACTTCTTATCTCTTGCACATAAAAGTCGAGATGTGTGCATTTTTTGCAGGCTGTTCCACGGAAATGTTTGGTTACACATAGTTCAGCTCTCAAAGCTGTAGAATATGGGAATTAAACCTATACAGTTACCGAAGGGAACTTTGCTGTGGGTCATATGAGGGTTTTTTCACTGGAAGGGCAGGCCAGCAGATTTGGAGAACGGGGGCAAAAACATCTGAGGTCCCACGCCAGGCTTGGAGAAGCGAAGGCAGCAGTGTAGTAAACATCTTGGGAGCCACACCACGGGACCCTGAGCTCAGGCCCAGCCCCACCCTGGAGGATCCCTAGATGTCAGGACTGCACTGAGACTTCTGCCCTGGGTGAGGGAGGGTTCCATTTATGGGAACGGGACCCCTGGGGTTGCGCAGTTCACAGCCTGCCAACAGTGTGCTTTCCATCCCTCGCCCAGGCTCTGACTGCTCTCACTGCAACATGTCCTTCCTGGTCTCCCTGTGTCCGCTTTGACCCTGTACAAGCCATCCCCTGTGCTGCCATCAAAGAAGAACATCCGAAATGTAGATCTGATCTGTCTCTGTCCAGCTTAGAAATTTTGTGGTGGTTTCCTACTGACTACAAGATCACATCGGTCTTCCTTAGTATGGCGTGCTTGGCCCTTCAGAAGAGGGCTGTGCTGCCTGCCTGGCCTTCCCTCTCGCCACCGTGCGCACAGATGACACTACGCCCTGGGCACGGTGGCCTGTTTCAGCTTGCCCTCACACACGCCCCACTCTTTCATGTTTCTGTGCCTTTGTACTTGTGCTCCCACTGCTCTGCCGTGCCCTTCCTTGGTTGTGTGTCCAGGGAACTCTTGCTTATCTCCATAGCACCCAATCCCTCTAGCCTCTCCTCCCCTGTGCCGATGTACTGAATAGTCCCTCTCTTGAGAGCTCTTAATTATAGTACCTGGAGTCAGTGGTGCGTGGCTGGGGCTGTTGGGAGTAATTGTTTAGAATTACTGGAGCGTTATGGTGACAGAGAAAAGCAGACCAGCTTTTAGTTGGTTTTGTTAATGTTTTTTAAACTTCCTAAAACAGTCCCCTTGTTTACCCGCTCTCAGGGCAGACTGCACCCCCCCCCTGCTGCCCCGGCCACTTGGCATGTTATGGCCTAGAAAATAGTTACATTTTGACTCCATCATAAGACTATGAACTCCTCAAGGCAGTAATTGTGTCTTTTTCATTTGGGCATCATGAATACCCAGCATGGTGCCTGACCTACAGCAGGTGCTCCTGTCTAAGCTCATCCTGCAATCCCCAAAGGAGTCCTATCTACTCAGTGAAAAATCTCTGAGGCCCTATCTGATACAGCCCCCTCTACTTCCAAAACCCCTCCCCTACTCTCTTTCATTCATTTTTCTCTGGCTGCACTGGCAAACATGCTTCCACCACAGGGCCTTTGCACTGGCTCTCCTAGCTGCCTGGACCCAGACATCCACAAAGCTTGCTCACTACTCTGTCACGTCTTTGCTTGTTTTCTCAGTAAGACCTCTCCCTCACACCCTATTTAAAACTGCAAATCTTTCAGCCCTGCCCAGCACTTGCTACCCCTTTTCTCTGTTTTATTTTTCTCCACAGCCTGCATTACCGTTGAACCCACTATATATTTTACTTATTCATTGTCTTTCTTTCCCCAACAGAATGTCCACTCCCCGAGGGCACTCTGAAACTGCACCCTCACGATCCCTGGCTTACAGGTTCTGCTTTTGCCTGATAACTGGGATCTGGTGGGCTTCTTCTGTGAGCCAGCCCTGTCGCTGGAGTGAAAGGATAATGAATTAGATTAAGCCCAAAGCCTTGGCACCCTTCTGCGGAAGCCACAGAGGAGTTCACACCACTCTGCATGACTTCCGTCCTACCCCTTTTATGGGATCATGGTGAAAAGCACACTGAGATGCAAAGGGCAGGTAGCCTGGGAGACTGAAGGAAGATGCTGGACACATGTGCTTTCCATAACAAGCTACACAGCTTGCACCCAGAGCCGTTTCACACTCGAACCCCTTCCGAAAGCAAAACAGTACAACTCCCAGAATTTAGTAGGAGACGCCCATGAAGGAAAAATTGGGAACTGAATCTGGGATCTAGAGGCCAGGTTTTTCTCTAATGGCTTTTGCTTCTGTCACTCTCTCTCCCCTAGGAGCATGTGCCCACCTGGCTTCAGAACACTCACGTCTACAGCTGGCCGAAGAATAAAAAAAATATCCTTCTGCGGCTGCTCAGAGAGGAAGAGTATGTGGCTCCCCCGCGAGGGCCTCTGCCCACACTTCAGGTGGTTCCCTTGTGACTCCCTCCATCCCCAGATCTGGGGGCCATGCCACGTTTGGGCCCCTGTTCTGACGAGCACTCTTCTGGCTGAGGCTGTATGGCAGCGTTCAGGGCTGTTGTTTTCAGTCCCTCCCTGAGGGGCCCTCCCACCCCAGAAAACCTGTTCTGCAGGGTCCTCTTCCTCCCGGCCACCCCAGACCTCCAAGGACCTTGTCTTTGAAACAGAGGCCACGGATGCTCTGCATTCCCTTCTTCTTAAGCCCACTGCAGGTTCCTCCTAAGAGTGTGACGTGTCCAGAACGGGCTCTCAGCACTTAGCAAGTAGACAGTACAAGTGACGTTGCAATACATGTCAACGACCACACTCTCCCATCACTTTGGGCTACTTTTCTGAGTTAGCCAGATGCTGTGTGTCTTTAGACCACACTGATTCATGTACAAATAATAAAATATTTACTCTTTTGTAAAATTGTGTTTCACTTATCTCAAAGGACATAGATATATATTAATTTATCTAGGCAGGTGCTTCCAGGGACATCAATAAAGCTGCTTAAATAGAATATTAGACAAATGTAACAGACTACTTTGTATTAAAGGATTAAGGCCAGAGAGTTAAACAATCCCTTTTAACTTAATCTTGAAAGCTTTATTCCTGCAGTAGAATTTTTTGAACAAAACAACTTCGTACCATACACAACCGTGATTCTAAATAAAATCATAGTTCTTAGGAAGATGAGTACTTATCAACTATAAATAAGAAACCTTGCTGATGAATTGCAAAGAACACTAGTTTTCTTTACATTATAACCTAGATGTCTACTGGGTACAGTGAATGTCTTTGTTTATTTTTGTTTTTTTGTTTTTTTGTGATACGCGGGCCTCTCACTGTTGTGGCCTCTCCCGTTGCGGAGCACAGGCTCCGGACACGCAGGCTCAGCGGCCATGGCTCACGGGCCCAGCCGCTCCGCGGCATGTGGGATCTTCCCAGGCCGGGGCACGAACCCGCATCCCCTGCATCGGCAGGCAGACTCTCAACCACTGTGCCACCAGGGAAGCCCAATGTCTTTGTTTTTAAAACTAGGAAGAGAAAAGAAAAGCTAGTATACCTGAAGTCCTCATTTGTAAGACTTTATGACGAGTACCTTTAGTGTCATAGCATTTGGGATCTGGTAAAACTGATGTGCTTGTTTAGTTAACTCAAAGTGCCTGGAAAACACCCCAGACACAAGCATCAAGGCTTCCTCCTCTCTTTTTATTGTCTTTTTTGGAGGTGACACCATCATTAAAGATTCTACACAGAGTTGTACAAAAGTGGCATCAGCAATGATTACTCTGAAATGTTTCTAGTTTGTGGAGGTTTAATAATGTGATGTTATTATGCCTTCCTCACTTCGGAGGCCTGTTCTGAGCCCTCAGCCACTATTCCTCCCCGAGGTGAATGATGAAGGAAGTTACCCTGGTCCTCATGCATTCATCTGCAGGTTTGCAGGGGATGGAAGTGGCCTAGGGCTGACTCAGTAATAATAACCTCTTAGCCTCAAAGCTTTATTCAGACCTAAACTGATGTTAGGGGTGACGTGTGCAGAGTGCAAGGCTAGAGTCTTGTCTGATATTTAGTGACTAACTGAAAACTTACAACGTGATTTTTAATTTCAGTGACTGGTTTCAGAATATCTGCCTGGTTAGTTCAATTTCTGTATTATTCAAAGGCATCTCAGTTCATGGCTACAATCGAAGTATTAGACTAGCTCTTTCTCAGCCCAGTGCCCCCCAGAATTGTTGTTGATACCGTTTTTCTTTGCTTCCTATTAAACAAATCACCTGTTTAAAGACTGAGCTCTTCTCGGAGCCGTGTCTGCGAGGGAGGCAGGCCCTCCGTTTCGAACATTCCAGACCCTGTTTCATGATGTTTTGCCAGGAGCCTTCTTAACCTCAGTCACTTCATCAGCCACCTCAGCCACTTTGCCAAATGCCCCATTGTCACCATCACCTTTGCCAAATGAATTGCAAAGTCCTGTGACCACTGGGAAATGATCCAGAAAGAGTCTCTCAAAACACACGATCTTTCTGTTTCTTCTTAATGAACCAAGAAGAATCAGTGAGACCCACCTCCTAGTGGCAAATGAAAGAGAAGGAAAGTTAGAGTATGGGAAAATGTCACAAAGAAGAAATGCCTCTCCCCCTGAAGAATTATGCAATATTTTTCAAGGTATATCGTTCTATAAGGGCCCACGAACCAAATAAACCACCACCAAAACGAGAAAGGATGAATGAAATCACCAACGAAAATTTAATTCCCATATCATTTATTTCTGCCAGGGAATCTTCAGTCTGGAAAGGACCCTAGAAATCATGCACCTCTGCAGTTTTGTTTTAGGCATGAGAAAAGTGAGGTGCAGGGCACCTGTGGCTCTGCTAAGCTCACCCTTGGGCTAGAACACCCTGGCTTCCAGTCTACAGACATTTATTCGGTGAACCTAGAAAACTTTCTGGGTTTTGATGGTAGATTTATTCAACAAATGACCCAGTATCTCCTGGAGGTATACTGGGCCTCATGAACATAGGAGAAGGCTGAGGGAAGATGCACCTCTGTCCTCTGGTGGCTGGAGGATTAAACGATCATGTTGCAACTTGTTCTGTGGGAAATTCTTTGGGGGGTTAATTATTGCTGTACGGAGGGTGACTTTTCTTGAAGTAGTTTGGCATGTTTATTTTATCCTGCTAGTCTATGAAACCAAGGCACAATTGAAAAGATCTTGACACCTTCCAGAAGCTTACAGACAAAACCCGCCAGTAGATCGATTTCTTTTCGTTGTATCTGGCCAATCTCCAAAACAACAACCATGAAAAGGCTTTTATTTTTCAATACCGTAATAGTCATCTTTCCCTCTCTCTTTTCTGTTTTTTCTCCCTCCCGCTCCTAATTCTACACGAGTGGTACTCGTTGCAGTAATACTTAGCTGTTTGGAACCCCTGCATTACCCTTCATGAGAAATGTGTGGGTCTGGCTAACTCTCCTTTGGGTGGAGGGAGGCTGCAAGAAGGGAGACACATCAACAACACAGAGGAGCCTCGCTCATTCAATACAGCTGGCACTGGGGAGGCCTGGTGCCCAGGCAGGACAGCATGTTCCTAACTTCATACTGATTTGTTCCATTTTCTATTGCAAAAGGCTTTCAGATAGAATCACTGGTGGGAGGCTTTCGCAGACCCTGGGCAGTCACGTGCTGCCCACCCACCCACGTGAGCTACAGCCCCTCCATCTGTGATGGTGCATTTGCTCCCAAATCTTTAGCCTCAAGCCAAGCAGATGGGTCCTGTAAGAGGAACACTGTAGTGTAGTTCTCTATTTAACTGCCCAAGAAGCTTCTGAGTCTGGGGCTAGGTCACGCTTACTGGGGTGTGTAGGAAGTGATAGTTGACCCTTTGCTGAACAATGAAAGTCTTGGAGGAGCGAAGTGTACCTGGGCAAAGGTACCAGACCATGTTCTGGACCTGCCTGCTCTTTTCTAGAAACGCTTGTACGGAAGGAGTAATTGCAGCCCCCAGATCTCCCAGGACTCGTAAACTAAGACCAGGAGGGCACACGCTTCTTGTCCCTGGCCTGACCTCCTTTGCTCCCTTCACCAGGAAGGTGCTGACGGTAGATGGGGGGGTGAGGGGGGCGGCGGCGGGGAGGGAGAGGGAGAGGGAGGGTGAGAGGGAGAGAACTCATGCCTGATGGATCCCATTAGGCTTAGTGTGCAAAGCAAGTTGAGATGAAGTAGCTGCTCTGGTATGCGTCCAAAACTGCTGTTCTATTTTTAGTCTCTCCAGCGTGCTTCTTAGCCCCGCATTGTGCGCCTGGGCACCTGGATCGGCAGTGAAACATGGAACTGAGCCACTCATTTGTAAAGCTGGAAGGAAGGAGGCCGTTGATGCGGGGCTTGTTTATCGCTGACGGGGAAGGGAGACCTGGAATGTTAATGAGGACGGCGCTCTGAAGCATGCCTTCATGGTTAGCCAGGAGTTCAAAGGAAGAGGCAGGCTCAGTCCTGTGCCGAACAAATGCGAACCGTTGATAGAGGGAAGGAGAAATCAATTATGCTGTCGCAGGCCTCCATGTCATTGTGTTGCAGTTGTTAGGAAAGGTAGGACAAGGACCAGATCTCAAAAGGAAACAAAGCCACATGGCCTTGAAGTATAACGAGTTTGCCATGGCAACTGATGGAAATGAGCCTCCTGGGCACTGAGCAGGTGTGTTATCTTACAGAATAAATATACTTCTCTCACTCCCAGGTTTTTATAATAAAACCTGTGTTTGGATTACTTTCCCCTCCTCTTTGTTACCCAGAGAAGCTGGCTGTTGCTCAATCAGCCCAAGGCTCTAGCGAGGGAAACGTAATCGGTGTTATCAAAAGGGCTGCTTTCGAGAAGCTGCCGCCCGGCTTGGCTGCCAGCCTCGTAGCTGAGCAGCAGCTGGGCCACAGGTACCTGTCTGGCTTTTGCCACCTTCCAGGCGACGCCCGGCACAGAAATCCACCTGGTCACGCATTCACGGAGGCGTGACAGGGAGGCCCTGCTCTCAAGCTGGCACGGTGGTCAAAAGCTGCATTCTTCCAGGGAGAGGAGAAATGTGAGAAGGTGAGTTAGGGACCCGACCAATTTTCAGCATCCTGTGTTACCCGGGATAGGGGTCAAGGGTTCCCTGAGTTTAGAGATTAACAGATTCTATCTTCCAATCTGTTGTTATAACAAAGTTCAGTTACTCAGAAACTTGCAGAGAGCTGCTGTTTCCCTGAACTTTAAATCGTCCCTCACAAATGGGGTCTGGGGTGGCAGATTCTCGGGTCTGAAATGCACACAAAACGTGGAGATTTTATAAAACGCTCCTAAGTCAGAAAGAAAAGTTGACTTTGCACTGTTACAAGGCCAAAAATAATACAGCAGGATAGTCCTATTTTCATTGCTCTCACTTTGTGACTAAAAGAAAACTTCCACTCTGGCTTCAAATTGATTTTCAAAGCAAGATGCTCATTCATAAGAGGCTCCTAGAACATGGACAATTCTAGACTAGGTTTGGGCAAAACAGCCAGCCTGAGGAGAATTGTGCAGTCGGGGCAGCAGTTAATGCTCCACAGCACCTAAACCCCATCCCCTGCTTCTGTATGGGCTCCTTCTTGCCTCCAACGAGATGCCCAGCATCAGCTCCTGCTCCTCTGGTAGAGTCCTGTCCCCCCAGACGATGCCCCGCCTGCCCCTCCACACATCACCTTATCTTTGACCCTAATAAGAAAAAATAATGGCTGCCTGAAGAATGAATTTAAGCTGTGGTGTCAGCGTGGAAAGGGTTTCATGCACTAGGCCTCCCAGGCAAAGTGGTATCACCAAGTCCAGGCACTAAACCACGCTGTGTAGTATGCTTAAGAGGGGGCGGGGGCATTCCAAAGTGAGTGGGCAGGGCTTTCCCACAGTCAAGTTTTTAAAATTCAAGATTCTAAACTAGGTCTATGGATACTAGCCTATACTTATTCTTTGAAAAGACACGTGAAGCAGAAGTCTCTGATATCCCAGTGTGTGCGTGAAAGTTCTGGTTCCATCCTGCTACCATTTCTACTGAAACTGTCACGTAAAAACTAAACCAGAAAGGTCAGGGGTATGGTGGGGAATGGGGAGGTTTAAGCAGCGGTCAGTCACAGATCAGCAACCAACATCCAGTTATTTACTAAATGCCTACTATGTGCAAGGGGCTTATGCTTGGCACAAAGGTCAGTGATACATGCTCTTGCCCTCCAATTATTTAAGATCTAACTGGGGAGAGAGGCCGTCATGTGAAAAGAGATTACCCAAGGCAGCGTACAGTAGACGCTAAGCAAACGGACCAGCTGGTCCCTTTTCCCTGCTCCTCACTATGACTGGGGACTGAGCTCTCATTATGCAGTTTCAAGGTCAGATTTTCAAAGAAGCAGATGATTGGAGACTTTTCCTAATAAATAGAAGATGTGCTCACTCCTCCTCTCCACATACACCTTTTAGATTATAATATTCAGGCCCTATAAATCACCATGTAAATGAGATCTGAGTTAGGAGACAGAATTTAAAGTATAAAAATGCATCACAGAGTGTGCATATTAAACCAGTAAATGACAGTGCAGCCCACAGGGCATACATCAGGCCTCTCTAGACAGCAGCTTAGACCCCTGCCTCAAGAAGCGCCAGACAGTACTGTAGTTGCAAGGTGAGGAAGTGCTTTTTACACTGCAGCCTCCACAACTGGGGGAGCAGAAACCTAGCCGGTGCTGGGATCAGCTGCGAGAGAGCAAAGGGATTTCTGCACTCTGTTGGGTAGGGTCTGGGGAGTGTTCGAAGTTGAGTCTGTCAGCTAAATATACAAGTAACTGAGCGAGAGAGCAGAGAATGATAATGTGCTGGAATGGGCAGAGAGACTTTCTCCATGAATGAGTATCGGCATGGTCCAGTTTCCCCAGACAAAATCTGTGGCAGAAAACTGACCAAGCTGATCTGTGATGTGTCTTGACGTGTTTCATACTTGAGTGAGTGGTAATCAGACAACCCTGAGTTTGAATCAAACCTGTTCGCTTACAAGCTGCGTGATCTTTGGCAAGTTACTTTACCTCTCAGAGTCTCAGCCATTGAAATGGGGACAACAGAACCAACTCCTAGGGAGGTTGTCAGGACAAGGTAAGACGGGTGATATAAAGCTTCTAGAATAGTGCCTGGCACAGAGTAAATAATAAATTTTCCTTCCTTTCTTGCCCTTTCCTTCTTGCTTTCCACCTCATAATTAATGATTACTTATGGGAACTTTGGATATTTTCTTATTTCTAAAAAGTCAAATAGCAAATCCTAACAACAAACTTTCATTTTAAAAATGAAGCCTTAGGAGAGGTCAGCATATGAGCTTTTAAGCTGAAAACTTCCGTCTAGTTTTTCAGAGAAACTAATCAGCACAGTTTGTTTTCTTAATAAGGCCTGCAAGAGGCCATAGCGGACTCGGAACAATCACAGCATCTGGAGACAGCCTTCTTCCCTCTAGCATCTTGCTAAGGAGCAAAACTCCAGCAGCACTGGCTTGGACGATTAGAGTTATAACATATCAAACTTGGCAATGAGGTTTGACTTTAAAGGAAACTAACTTTAGAGATTCACAACGGGGCCTCAAAATTAGGATAATGGATTTGAAACTATTTTGAAAAGTAATTTGAAAGGCAGTTTTATGTTCATATTATACCTATTACTTAAAAGCAAGTTTTGAATTCAGGTTGGGAAAACTGCTATGCTCTCCCCTGGCTCTGCATTTTCCAAGAAATGAGGTATCACTGCCTTTTCCTCCCAGTCCACTGTGAACCGTCCAGCCAGGGAGAAAAGTGGGGGTGGGCCTAAGCAAACATTTAGATTGGAAGTTAATTACCATATTGATTAGTGTTTCTTAAACCTCTTCCTTTTTTCCCAAAAGGAAAAAGTTCTCTTGAGACCACCTTTTATGTTGACTTAAATAATTTTCATCATCTTGCTCCTGAAATACGTGCCAATGTATAATTAGGTATAAATGCTTTATACTTATAGCTCATTAAAAACTATAAGTACACAAAATGAAAAAGTTCTAGATGTCTGTTGCACACAATGTGAATATACTCAATACTACCAAGCTGTACACTTAAAAATGGTTAAGACAGTAAGTTTTAGGTTATATGTTTTCTTTACCACAATTAAAACAAACCATAAGAAGAAATCAAATTTAACAAGCTAGATAAAAACAAGATCACCAGATAAATTCAAATAAGAAACATTAATTTAGTGTAAAAGTGGTAAAGTTTTGCTGAAACTAAGTAGCCAATGTTGGATTTAATTACAATGTATACATTGTAATTATAAAAGCATAATAAGATGCTTTTATGCATTTTATGTATCAATTGTTGACCTAAATATTTGATTATGAGCATGATGGACAGTCATTTGATTCGCAATCGTTATCATTACCATAATTTTTCCTTCCATCAGGTTACTCATTTGAAACCATCAGCTGATTATTTTAATTGGTCCAACTCATCTAAAAATGGTTTTCTCCAAAATATAATATTGATAATTATTTTTTTAAAAAGCTCCTAACAAAAGTCCTTCATGGAGAATATTTGCAAGCTGATATGCCATATAAACACACACACACAAACACATCTGTCAATAATCTGAAAAAAGTGACTGCTTTGCCTAGCTTCTTTTGAGTTCAACCTATGATACCAAGAGACCTGTAATGACTCAGTTTTCTCTCTACTTTCCTCTATTTGAACTATTGTAAAGCTTCACTTATACCAGTGCCATGATTCATTTGGCCTTCACTTTGCATGAGTACCTCATTTGTGTATCAAGTCAGCCAGCTCAGTTCTTTTTTCATCAGCCTGTGACAATTAAAGTAGCATGGTTATTTTTATGACGGAAAGTCAAAATTAATTTATTAAATAAAGACATAAATCTCATCACTGAGCAGTTTTAGATTTATAGTTGGCAAGAACACGCAATATAATTTTTACCGAACAGAAATCAAGATGGTTTTTGTATTTTGATGCCAGGAATGCCAATCTAAAACTACCACCAATTTAAAAGTTAAATATTGACACATTAACAATCACGCGGTACCAGCCCAATTTTAAACACAAAGCACCAACACTAAAAGTATGTGGTTATAAAACGAACATCCCAGATATGCTTATATTTTATAATGTAAGTTTTTTTTAGATCATCATTGAAATGAAAACACATTATTACTGATGGATCATCAATAATACATACACAGACCTCTAGTTTGAGGAAAAACTGATACTATATACACAGATAATAGAAATCTTTAAAGAATTAGGACACCGCAAAAGTGGAGTGAGGAGGGCATCCCACGAGTGGGATAGCTGGTGCCAGTGCCCAGGCAGCTCAAGAGAGCCACCCCTGCAGAGGGTCAGCTTAGCTCAGTGTCAGAGCCAAAGCAGGCTGAGAGGATGGCTCAGCGCAGGGTGGCCCAGGTGGGCTGAGGATTGAGGGTGGGAGGGGCAGCCCGGCAGGAGGTTTCAGAGCCTACGTGAGGTGAGGGGAGTGTTCTTGCAAAGGCATAGCCTAGTGCGAGATGTTGGCGTCGAGGCAGGGTGAAGAGGATATTTCAGAGCCCAGGTGGGGTGAGAGGCGTATCTGTGTAGGAAGGTGGTCCAGCACAGGTTGTTATAGCCAAAACAGGTATGTTACCTAATAAGATACAATAAGAACACAGCATCACTTCTGTGGTATTCCTGACAAAGACATATGCATAACTTAATCATGAGAAAACATCATATGAGGGACATTCTACAAAATGACTGGCCCATATTCTTTCAAAGTGTCAAGGATATTAAAGTCTAGGAAAGGTGGAGGAACTATTTCAGATTGAAGGAGACTGGAGAGACATGGGGAATAATTACATGGTGTGGTTTGGAACTGGAATCCTTTGTTATAAGGTATGTATGGAGAAATTTGACTGGAGTCTGAGGATTAGACCCCAGTGTACCAATGTTAATTTCTCAATTTTGCTGTTTGCACTGGAGTTGTAGGGGAAGGTCTCTGTTTGAGCTATGTCTCTGTTTGAGTTGTAGAATGTGAGCTATGATATTCAGGGGTAATGGAGGAATTGGATTGACAACTTCCTTTCAAATATTTCAAGGGAGAAAAGATCTTTGTACTTTGCTTGCAATTTTTCTGAAAATTTGAGATCGTCTCAGAATTTTAAATTTAATGAGATTGAGGAATGTTGTTTCTTTCTTTAAAAAAAGAAGACAAAAAATTCATGTATAAAGTCTGACCAACTATATAGAAATGTCTTGCAAAGTGGTAAGAGTTCTCATATGAAGCACTTATAATGGGTCAGTCAGATGTTAAACTAAACAGTTTGTGTATCTTATCTTATTTAAATTTCACACCAATCTTACAAAGTGGGTACTACTAGTATCATTTTACAGATGAAGAATCTGAGGCTCAGAGAGGCTGAGTAACTTGCCCAGGCTCTTAACAAACCTACTGTACTGCTCAAGAAAAAAAAGATTGGAAAAAAATTTCCAAAAAGATTGGAGAGTTTTTTTTTGCGGTATGCGGGCCTCTCCCGTTGCGGAGCACAGGCTCCGGACGCGCAGGCTCAGCGACCATGGCTCACGGGCCCAGCCACTCCGCGGCATGTAGGATCCTCCCGGATCGAGGCATGAACCCGTGTCCCCTGCATCGTCAGGCGGACTCTCAACCACTGCGCCACCAGGGAAGCCCAATTGGAGAATATTAATAGCAGTAGTCTCAGGGCAGTGGGACTACAAATAACTTTTGGTTTTTCCTTTTGTAGTTTTCAATATTTTCCAAAATATCTACAATGGCATGTTACTTTTGTAATTAGGAAAAAAGAGAAAGTTGTCATTTACAAAATAATCATTGTGGAGCGATGTTGTAAAAATATGTTGATTATTCAAAACCATACTGAACAACCCAAACTATTACTAGTGATACTATCTCTTAGTAGTGATATTATTGATGACTTTCATTTTTAATTTTTTGCTTCTCTGTAATTTACTGTTTCTATAATTAATTTATTCATTCAACAAATACTTACTGAGCATCTGCTATGATTTATTTTTATAAGAAGAAATAATTTTTAAAGAAAAAAATGTACTGTATAAGTCCAGAGTTGTAAATTTTATTCGAAAGAGCAAGGAGGAACAATATGTATGCTTGGAAAAAGACAGGGCACCAACATGTTACTAGCAGTTATGTTTCAGTGGTGAGTTAGTGGAAAGTTTATCTTTTCTTAATACTTTTCTATGCTCTCCCAGTTTTCAACAATATGTATTACTTCCACATTCTATTCATGGCTGTGTCTGCAGTGCTTAGAAGAGGAAGTGGCACATGGTAGGAGTTCAAGAAGATGTTTTGAATGAACGAATGCTTTTGATTACAAATACCAAAAATATACAGTTTTTAAAAACAGCAATAAGGAGTTCCCCAGTGGCCTGGTGGTTAGGGTTCTGGGCTTTCAGTGCAGTGGGCCGGGTCCAATCCCTGATCGGGGAACTGAGATCCCGCAAGCTGTGCAGTGCGGCCAAGGAAAAAAAAAAACAAAACAAAAAACAGCAATGACCTTTATTTATTCATTCCATTACGGTAGTTGGCAAACTGCATTCAACCTGCACTTTCCTAAGCTGGAGAAGACATAAGAGAAGGCCCAGGTGTAGTAGGACGCTCTAGTGGCCATTTAATGGGTGGTGGTGAATGGGGAGAACCATGTGATGGGAAGACAGGGTGAGCAGAAAGAGGGGAAACTATTCAGAAGAACACCATAATGTTATTTTATTGTATTTATTAAGATTTCTATTCAACCTACTTTTAGGAGAATTGGTGACACACCACTATACCAGCGTATACTGAGGACAGGTCTTGTGTTGTATAGCTAAGTTTCTTGGTAGTGGTTGGTACCTGAGGTTCACAGAGAAGTGGGATGAGGTTGGGATGACTCAGTCAGAAGCTCCTGTTTTGCTTGTAATTATGAAGCTCATTTTTCTGGTTTTATAAAGTAACATGCATCAAAACCCTAAGAGAGACTGGATATTAGGCCAGTGTGGGAGAGATGTCCCTTAGATGGTCCATGAATCAAGCTGACCACCCAGCATCCATCTCTCCACTTGGCTCTTCAACTCTCAACTCATTTTGGAGGGAGGTTATGTGCTATGTGATTTTGCCAAATTTGAAGATTCTCAAAAGTCACATGAAGTAGTCCTTATGTGTATCCAGGGATTACTAGAAGAAACAAACCTTTCTGGTCATCCTTGAATCCTTTCTTTCTCTTACAGCAATACATGGGCAAATTCTGTTTGTTCTACCTTCAAACTCTCTCCAGAGTCTGACTACTACCCACTCTCTTATCTTACTTGGATTATTGCAAGAGCCTCTCAACTATTCCCTGCTTCAGCCCTTGGCCCCCTGGTATATTTTCCTCACAGCAGCTACAGGATTCTTTTAAAACCTAACTCAGATCATGTCTTCACCCAAACATCTGCAATGGCCATAGCCCTTATAATAAGGTGCCCACTTGGGTCCCACAACTCTCTCTTATGTCTCTGACCTACTTTTCTACAGCTCTCCCCTTGCTCGCTCCTCTCTAGCCATCTTGACTTCCTTGCTGTTCCTCAGACATGCCAGGCAAACTATGCCCTTGCTGTATCCTCTGCAGGATGCTGTCCCCACCCCATCCAAACAGCCCTCTCTCTCTTCCTTGGGATCTCTCCTCAAATGTCACCATATCAGAGAGACCTTTCCTGACCATCTCTGTAAGTGGAAACCAGCTCCCCAGACACCATCTCCTTTACCTTGCTTTTTTCTTCATAGCAATCATCATCATTGGGACAGTTCTGCCCACCAAGTATGTCTGATTTTCCTAAACATATGATATGATTGCACTTCCTCACCTTTTGAAGTTGGGTGCAGCCACCTGACTGACTTTGTCCAGTGCCACGTGAGGAGAAGGGTCGTGTGTCACTTTCGGGCATAAGCCAGTGTGCAGTTCACCACTCTGTCTTCTCCCTCTCCCACAGAGACTGGCCATGCTCCAGATGGGGATTCTCCAGGCAGCCTGGGTCCCAGAGTGAAGCTGCACAGAGCTGAGCCCCCAGCTGACCTGCAATGAACACCCAGTGTAAGTCAGAGATAAACCTGGTTGTTTTAATCCACTGAGATTGGGTTGTTATTACCACAAAGTGACTAGCCTATCCTGACTGACACACTCTGCCATATTCCATACTTGTTTGCCGTCTCCCCCTCCCCCTGTCTAGAATGTAATCTTTTTGATGGTAGGACTCTATTCACTGTTATATCTCCAATGCCTGGAACAGTGTCTGGCACGTGGCAGGTGTTCAATAAATAGCTGTTGGCTGACTGACTGAATGATAAATTGATCACCCCAGCTGAAACAGGAAGATTTAACAATGGCAGGTGTTACTGTTCCTGGATGCATCTACAAAAGCATTCCTTCGATCTTATCTGAATGGGAACAAAATGGTTCCAGATTCAAGATTAGAAGTGCAGCCGCTCATCTCACCAGACACAGTCTGAAAGCACAAATCACCTATGGGTACATAACCTAGCGAGCTGTGAAAGCACATAACGTAGTTAAAGTTACAACACAAATGGAGATGTGGCATACTGCTGAGGGGACTCAGTGACAACCGTAAATAAAAAGCATTGGCGACATTTGTGTCGATGCTGACTGCTGATGTGGTTTCCTTCCCCCTGTGTGGACATTAGCATTTGTAATGAACTGAGCTTCAGAGGCCTGGGATTTTATCTGCCGTTATCACAAATTGGTGTACGAGCCCCTCTCAGGACTTTTGCAAAAGCCATGTGTGCTTTTCTGAGCTGCTTTCTTTTCATGGGCTTCCTCCTGGTATGCCTGAATTTGGATGGGGATAATGCATTTCCTGTATCATGTGGCACCGTACAAGGAAACGCATTGTATCCCCTAGGAGGAAGAGTACATCTGTAAGTAGTTTTTAAGAGTGTACTGAGGATCTTGTTAGGGTGGCTTATTCTCCCAGTTCCATTTGGTTGATGAAGTGGATCACGTGACAGATGTGCATAATAAACTGCTTCAGTTGCTGCCAGTGGGAAGCTCAACCTATAAAATACGGAATCTCACGGACTCATTGAGGGCCGAGCAGGCTGATCACTGAAGAGAGAAGTCTGCCTCATTGTGAACTGTCATTTCTCACTGCCTCATACAATGCACCAGTGTTACTAGGCTTTGCTTTTACTTCCTCCCAAAGTAACTGCCTTTCCACTTTATTCCTAATTCAAACTGGAAAGGCAGTTGTTTCTGTATATGATTCCCCAGAGAGCAAACATTATTAAGATATGCAAGTAACCATCCATTAAATATACCTGCGAGGAGTCTTTATGTTTTGTCATTTAAAAAGGAAACGTATGTACATCAGAAAGTAGGATTGTGGGAGCTTTTTTTTTTTTTGCCTCTTTCATTCTCTTTTCCCCTCATCCTTTTCTTTATTTTCTTTCTCTGTTCCATTAGCTTATTTCTTCTCTTTATATTCATTGGTAATTCCCTAATGACTACAGTCATAAGGGATGTAACTTGTCTCCCATTTCCATGGGTGGTACAGACAGTGACATCCAAGCCAAAAACCACAGGTGACCAACCTATTCCAGGAGTGATCAAACTTGCAGCTCATTCTAGATGCTCCTGGGTCACTAAGGAACAATGACTGGAGAAATAAAAAGCAATAATGCAAATTTTATCCCTAGATATGATCATAGGGAAAATGATGAAAAAGGAGGTAAGTCAATTTGATTCACTTCTACCACAGAGCATCCACATGTGCTCAGCACCAGACTAGGCACAATGGGGAGCCAAAGAGAAAGCACACGGCCCTTGAAAGTCAGTGAATAAAATATGGTGTACGCTGACATATCCAAATGCCATAATAGCACAGGCAATAGGGCCTTAAGGTGGTGCTGGGGGAAGATCTCAGTGAGAACTTAAATGGTCAGGCACAGATTTGGGCTGGAGGCAGGAACTGAGCTAGACCTTGAAGGACAAGTAGATTTTGAATGCTGTCAAAAGAGCAAAATAGTCTATTAAAGAGGTCAAGAGTGCATGACGTCTTGATCAAGTTCAGCTGTTTGGGACACCTCACAGCCCCTATTTCCCAACTAATCACATGTCAGCTGCACAGGTTATATAAGAACATTAAATATATATATATATATATTTTTCATCAGATGTTAGTATAAGGCAATTAACCACAACATGAAGTACTGAGATGTCACATCTGTAAGCTTTAAATCGATTGTGAAGACAGCAGAGTTGTTTTTCTTGTCTACCAGCGAGTGTCATGGATTAAAAGTGCTGCTGAATTTAAGGAAATTACATTTAAAAAATGTAATCTGGGAAATGAGAGCTTAATCTTCTAGCAGCAAAACAGCTTATGAAACTTCTTTTGGAGACTTTTCAAAATGTGAGATTTGGCTTTAGTGAGTTTAGGGAATTTTCCTTTGGCGACAGAAAGCTGGCACTGGGACACTATAGAAAGCCCCCGGCACCTTAGCTACCTCCTTCTGACTCTGATTTCTGGCAAGAGCCAGAAAATCCCTGGCTCTTTTCTGCAGAGGAATGGCAGGACTTGACAGCAACTGTTGAGTTCACACAGAGATGGGGAGTGCCTTGTTCCCAGGGTCAGCTGGGGTGGGGCTGAGAAGCAGCCCAAGGCCAAGAGCTTGACTTCCTGACCCTTGCAGAAAAGTGCAGTGCTCTTTAATTTATTCCTGATCGGAATACTTTGCTGTGGTTTTCCTTTTAGAAAAGGAAAGACATGCCCTTTTAACCATTTCCTCTCAAAAGACCTTTGTTAGATTTGATTTAGTTGTTTCAATACCAAAATAGCTACCACATAGAAAGTATTACTAAAAATGTCTCTTATTCCTGTTCCACATAACTCAGTAATACGTTTCTGAGGTCTTGCGCCTGGGACTATTAGTCCTTTTGGTTGTGAGGGACTGGAAGGAAAAATTAAATAGAGTTTATGAAAAATAGAAAGAAACCCTTTTGGACCATCTCCTTTACTCTGAACGCTATGAAACCTTGAACGTAGGGGTACAAACACATGGTTTGCCCGTGCGCATGCATACACACACATACTCTGACACATCACCTATTTTACTAAAAAATATTATGATAGAAAACTTCATTATTTTTGTTTGTCCTGGTTGTAGTCCTTCAATGATGGGCACCTGAGAGGCAAATGTTTGCAGGTAGCTGAAGGTACAGCTATGTGTTCTGCCCGAAACCTAAAATTAGATTGAGTTGACAATTCTATCTGGAAAGATTTTTCCCTCAGTGTTTTCATTCCCAAACTCTGCTACCTCCCACTTCCTGCAGAGACTGGAGTCATCGTAGATAGTACTCAAAAGTAATAACTCCTGAGAGACTCTCTCTGCAAAATCAGCATGCAAAAGGCTGTTGGCCGCAGAAACCAAGGACTCTTGGCTATAGCAGTAAAATGTTAAAGCCACACAATAGTAAAAGGAATCTGGGTTTCCTGTATTTTAAGTTGTCTATTGTTTCATGCTTCGCTTTAGTGAAATCCAGAGAAATGAATTAAAGAGTTCGCTTTTAGAGTCTTTATAAATGTAAGGTATTTTTGTTGTTATTCCTTGAAAGATGATGAAAATTAGGTGCTGAAATTTAGAGGCCTTCTGAAAATGACTTGGAATAATTATATTTGTTAAACTGGGCAGCCCTGATATCATATGCTACATAAGTCAACGTTCATTATTCTTTAATGATTCTTTGCAATTCTTTTTTCTAGAACTTTGCAAGCTTGACTTGTGTTCACCTTGCTGTGGAATGTTTTAAAGGGCATTTTATCTAATAGCAGAGGAAAATGATAAATTATAGATGTCAAATCTTATAGTAGTGATTTAGGTAGCTAGGGTAAGATTGTAAGCAATAAAATAAAAAATTTCCCAATCAACCTCTACATTAGAAGCAAAAAAGAAATTGCTGTCTGCATAATTAAAGCGAGACATGTCAAGATGCTTGTTAATATGCTAATCTGAGGGCTTTTTTTTTTTTTTGGCTGCCTGGGTCTTCACAGCTGCTCGAGGGCTTTTCTTTAGTTGTGGCGAGCAGGGGCTACTCTTCGTTGCAGTGCGTGGGCTTCTCACTGCAGTGGCTTCTCGTTGCAGAGCAATGGCTCTAGGCATGTGGGCTTCAGTAGTTGCAGCACATGGGCTCAGTAGTTGTGGTGCACAGGCTTAGTTGGTCCGCGGCATGTGAGATCTTCCTGGAACAGGGATCGAACCCATGTCCCTTGCATTGACAGGTGGATTCTTAACCACTGTACCACCAGGGAAGTCCCTGAGGGCTTTTTTTTTTTTCAACGGAGCACAGGCTTCGGACGCGCAGGCTCAGCGGCCATGGCTCACGGGCCCAGCTGCTCCACGGCATGTGGGATCCTCCCGGACCGGGGCACGAACCCGTGTCCCCTGCATCGGCAGGCGGACTCTCAACCACTGCGCCACCAGGGAAGCCCCCCTGAGGGCTTTTTAAAAAAAAAAACAAAAAAACTTGAAACCATAAAGCAGAATACTTGGAATATTTATCAGTTTAAGCAAAGAAGTTCTGTATTTATGAATGAGTATGAAGTGATTTCATTGTAAGTGTGCTCTGGAAATACAGATATCAAGA
Source organism: Lagenorhynchus albirostris (assembly GCF_949774975.1). NCBI lineage: Eukaryota > Metazoa > Chordata > Mammalia > Artiodactyla > Delphinidae > Lagenorhynchus > Lagenorhynchus albirostris. The sequence continues at coordinate 47,415,526 of NC_083106.1, forward strand.
AAGAAAAAAAAAAACCCTCAGTCTCTTAAGCATTTGGGGTCAGGACAACAAGGTGGTTAAGTGTTGGCCAGGGTCTAAATTTTCACCATGTCCCTGTCAGCTGTGTGACCTCATGCAAGTTATTACTTAACCTCTCTGGGCCTCTGTTTCCTCGGCTGTAAAATGGAGAAGATAGTGGGTCCTACCTCATAAGGTAATTGTGAGGATTACAAATAAACCATTTAAAATAGAATCTAACAGAGCAAGCACTCAATAAAAATGGATGTATAATATCTTTCCTCTGCCCAAACTCCCTGGAGCTTTTCCTCTTACTACCAGTGAAAGCCGACATCCTTATCATGTCCTCCAAGGCCCCATACAACTGGCCTGTTTTCTTTCTGACCAGATCTCAGACTGCTTTCCCTCCATGCTCAGCTCACACGCTGACCTCCAGGCTGCTCCTCAGACACACCAGGCACCCTCTCATCTCAGGACCCCTTGTCTTGAAAGCTGTCCCTCAGACATCCTCAAGGCTGGCTTGTCACTTCCATCAGGTCTTTACTTCAAAAGCACCTTATCAAAAAAAAAAAAAGCACCTTATCAATGAGACTTTCCCTGGATCACCATCTAATATACCTCTTGATACTTTACAGTCCCCTTTTCTACCTTATTTTTCCCCTTAGCACTAACTACTTCCTAACATACTATATATCTCACTAATTTATCTTTTTTACTGTCTGCATCTTCCACTAGAATAGAAATTGCAAAAGGCAGCGATTTTTGTTTTAGTTGCTGTTGTATCCTCAGTGCCCAGAATGGCGTTTGTTACAACAGTAGCTGTCAATAAATATTTGAAGGCTGAATGAGTGGATGATTTTCCTTAATTTCTAAAAAATAATAATTATATCCTATACATATACTTCCTCAATCCAAAGTTTAATGAAATGTAGTTTTTTTGTCACATACATTTTCCTTGGTTGCAGTGATGACTGTCAACCATTGATACAGCAACAACAGCTCCTTGAAGGCCAGATAAGCAGATAATGAAAGTGAAAGGACAAGGTTAGGCCACCCTGGCCGTGATGCAGCTGTTTCTTCTAAGCCTTCATTAGTTCACCTGGAGGAAGAAATAATGCTGCTCGCTGCACCTCCCTAGTTCCTCCTTCAGCCATGGATAAATCAGGGACAACTTCTGATTTTCCCTTGCTACCCTGTTCTTTTAATACCTACAAAGGGGTAGGGAAGCTTCTTAAGTAAATATGGCACATGATTTCCAATACCTGAATGTATGCAAGGGCAGAGTATATAGAATACAATTGAGTTACCAATGTGGGAGGATCTCTCTCTCTCTCTCTCTCTCTCTCTCTCTCTCTCTCTCTCTCTCTTTCTGCCCCCAGGGGTTATTTAAAGGACGTTTCTAGACACAGACACGTTACAGGAGGTAGGAGGTAACATGGAGGATAAAAGTCCCTGAACATCTACTGTGTTCCCAGCGTGGCTTCACATACTACATCTCCTCACAACCATCCTGCATGGTTGATATTATCATCCCCAATCTCTAGATGGGGAACTGAGGTGAGACCAAGGCTCGGAGAGGATAAGTGGCCTGTCCAAGGCTGCCTGACTATTAAGTGGCAGAGCAAGACACGGAGCGGTTATCAGGAACATGTCAACCACTTTTGTTTTCTCTTTCCTCTTTGCCCCTATAAGCACTTTCCTAAGCATTAGAACAATTTGTGTGTCTTGAGCCAACAACTTCTGAATTAGAGAGTTAGTGCTCATGATGGATTTCTGCCACAGTTTAAGCTGGTGGCTTAAAACTATTGGGATCTCAGCAGCTTCTCCTCTTCTCATCAGTGAGGTAAGGACCTGCACGCTAGGGATGGGCTGACATGAGAGGAAGAGCAGCATCTGTGCCCCATCCATACTCCCCGTTAGTAACCAGATGAGATCTCTCCCTTCCCCAACAGCCATAGCTCCTCACTTTACTTCTTTGAGGGCACTTACACTGCTCTGCCTTGTTTGATAAAAATGTATGTATTCATCTCATTCTAAACCCCTTGGAGGCACAAGGTAGGATTCCAGGTAGGATTCTACAGGCAGGGTGCATCTAACCACCAGACAATGCTGGGGTGGGAAGAGATCACCCAGTCCTACTTCCTAATGTTATTAATGGGCCACTGAAGCCTAAGAGGGACACACAACTTGTCCGAGGTCACAGAATTGAGACCAGAACCCTGGTTTTCTTATCCTTAGTTCCTTAATATTTCATTATACCACATGACTTCCCTTGTCTTTGAGGAGAGTTATGATGCGTATTGAATGTGCTTTGTGAAAAACCATCTGGTAAAAGTCGTGCAGGTAACACAGGGGTCTGCAAAGACTGCATGTTGGGAAAAAAAAATTAGCAATAGTTCAGGAAATAAATAGCAAGCACTTTAACGAGGTTGGTGGCAGCAGAAATGGGGAGGGGAAGGGCCAAATTCAGGAAATATCATGATAATATACTTGCTAGGACTCACAACTGATTTGGGGGAATGAGTTTATGGGATTACAAAAGGAGAGCCAAAGCTGAAGCAAGAGCAAGTGTGGCATAGTGGTTAGCACAGGGCTGGTTTCAAATCCCAGTTTCCACGTGTTTGTTGTATGTATCTTCCCTTCATTCAATGAATATATATTGAACACCAGTATGGGCCAGACATTGCTCTAGGCACTTGGGCTATATCAGAGAATAAAATTGACAAAAATTCTGGGTTCCAGCTATGTCTTAACCTTGCTAAGTCTCAGGATCCTCATGCATAAAATGGAAAGAATAACATCCATTCATACTGTTGTGAGGATTAAGTACTCAACAAATATTAGGGATCATTATGCCTAAGTTTTGAGTCTGGGCAGCTATGATAAGAGTGATGTTAACAGAAACTGTAAAGTTGGAAGGATAAGATGATCTTCAAGTAAGATTCAGTGTGGGTGTATTGAGTTATAGTCCTTTATCATCCCAAGTTTCTAATAACATGTGGCCCAGGATTGTTACAGAGTTTGGTCTTGCATTTGGGGAACGGTAGTCTGGATTTGCCTATGTGCCCTGATGTCCTTTAAACAAAGAGGTTGAGACTGTACCAAAAATCCCAGGTTCTTGAGTTTGAACTATGCTAGGTAGGAGTATGAGGCCTCTGTGGAAGGACACTGCTGGTTCTGGGGGATCTGTCTTGATAAACAACAAACCTGGCGGAATTGGGAATAAGGTGGTGTATGGTTGTTCAGTGGGCAAAAATGAATACCCAACCATTCTCTGGAATGAACTATGAAACTCTACTGTTGGAACTTAAGACTGTACAATAAGGAAACTTCAAGTGCAGTTTGAGACTCCAGGCTGAGAAAAGACCAATGAATAGAAAACCAACACTGTTCGATGGCAGTACCTAAGTCATCAGAAGAGAGAGAGATTTTGGGGGTGCCTACCAACTCTGTATGGACACAGATGGGAAAGCAACCTGAACAGCCAACAGGGTCTAAGAACATCCAGATTACCAAGTGCTCCATGTCTAGCCACTAGTGCTTCTCAAAGTGTGGTTCCTAAAGGAGCAGTATCAGCATCACCTAGGAACTTGTCAGAAATGCAAATTCTTAGGTCCCATTCCAGACCGACTCCCTGGAGAGGGGCACAGCCCAACAATCTGTGTTTTCACAAGCTCCCAGATGATTCTCTGATGTTTATTAAAGTTTGAGAACTACTGAGATGCACTGTTGAACTAAGAAATATCTTCCTACCTAGAGGCCTCCAGCCTCTATTTCCCTCCTTCCAAAAAGTATCCCTTTGATTCCCTCTGTGTTTACATATTTTCATGGTTTTAAAAATGAGACCATGAGGTGGAGAAATGATAAAATGAAGTTCCCATGGGCGCTTGAGTCAGTGCAGACTCCTTTCACTCAACTTTATCCTTTCACTCAACTTCATCCTTTCACTCAAAATCTAACAAGAAGGTTGCACACAAATATTTATCCCTATAAAAATTTTCCACTTATTTTCATGTTCATTAGTAAGCTATCTTTCTTTTTTCAGTGTTCTCTGCAGGACTGTGAACAGGATCCAACTGGGCTTTACACCCAATGTGAATTAAAGAAATTATGGCTAATAAATATTACAATAGCAGCTATGATTGAATACTTACTATGTTGTAAGCACTGTGCTTACAACACATGCTTTTACACAAGCACAACACTGTGCTTTTACATGAGTTACTTAGCTTAATCCTCTAACAACTCTAAACTCCTATTAACCCATTTGTACAGATGAGAACATTGAGGGTCACACAGGTTAATTGGCCAAGGTCAAATATCATGAAAAGGCATATCTGTCATGTGAGCCCAAGCAATTTGACTCCAAGCACCAAAGTTACGATCACTATGCCATTGGTCTGCAACATTAGAATCACCAGAGAGCATTCTAAAACTATCCTTGTCTGGGTCTCACCCCGGAGAGTCTGACTTAATTGGTCTGGGCTGGGTCCCGGGCAAGGATGCTTTTTGAAAGCATCCAGGTGATTCTACCACAGCCAGGTTGAAAACCCCAATATATAACATAGTCTCCATGCTTAAGCATACTACCCAAGGTCAGCTGCTAGGAAGTGGTGGGGCTGTGTGCTGAATTCAAATCTGTGTGGGTTCAGAGTTTGGTTCAGTCATTACCATCACCTTGACCAGGACTCTACCACTTCCACCCCAATACCACCTTACAACTTTCACAGCATATTCCAAGACAGAGAAATAAAGGTTCTCCAGTTAGCATATCTTATGAAAGATGTTGCTTTCAGGAAATATTTTCATGACTTCTTACATAATCTAAAGCCTCTTATTCTCCTCCTCTTCTTCTTCCTCGTCTTCTTTTTTAAAGGTTTGGCCTCTGGAAAATATTTCAAGTATAATGGCAAAACATCTAACTTTCCTATGAGCTTAAAAAAATGAAGTGGTTCTTCAGAGTAAACAAAAAAATCTTTTCATCTAAAATTTTACTTTAGACCAATTCAGTGCCCTGGGACTTAGTTCCAGTGTTTGGCTCAGGTTTCTGGCACTGAGCACTGGGCTCTGGTCTCAAGCCTGCACAGGGTCACCTTACAGCTGCACCTCAGGGCTACTCGCCAAGAAGCTGGTCTCATGGCAGCACCACCCTATGGCTTAATACCAAAACACTGAGCGTTGATAGCGAACCTGGCTGAAAGCAATTCATATGACTGCAACTCTTTAGCAAACAACTTATGGAAGCCACCTGGTGAAGCACGGTACCACCCTCCCACGTTTCTGGGAGAAAAGAGAAGTAATTTTCATTAGTTTCTCTAGGAGCAGAGAAGGGTGTTTATCAAAGTTTAATTTACAGCCAGAAACTTGTGGATTGATATAACCATCACATAATAGGAGAAACATCTGTCACTTTCATTTGTAGCCGTGTTTGTAGCAGCTCTTTCAAAAAGGAAGACTAGAGACCTGCTATCCTGGTTTGGGGGCTATATGGTTAGGCCATTCAAGATGGCTGTTTCCTTGCTCTCTATACATCCCCTGCTTGACCAGTGCCTGCTTCACTCACATGACTATCCAATCCTCTTTTAATTATAGGGCTTAATTAGTCCCTGGTAACTGATGAGCCCACCTGACCTGGCTTCCCCCTGTAAATGGTAGCCTCCTTCTCCGCCGCCCCAGTAGTGAAGACTGCTGTCACGTCCTGCCCGTTGTCTGCCACACATAGTGGGGTTTCCCTCCAGGATCCTTTGTGTAAGCTCCCCCTATCCAATAAACCATTGATGGTTCTGTTGCTATCTCTGGGCTCTTCAGTCTCTGAGGCTGGGCAACTGCAGAGCTTGAAGGGCTGGGGGGTACAGCCCAACAGGGACAAAGAGATCAGTGTCTGAAACCTGGTTTTCCCGCTAACCAGGTGGGTTTGGGCAAATAACTTAATCTCATTTTGCCTCAGTTTCCTTATATATAAAATAAAACTTCGAGCTTGTTAAATGAAGTCTAAATCTCAGTCCTAAAATTGTATTACATGTATAAATATTTATAGCTTTTCTAATTGGTGTAACCACTTGAAACTTATCTTCTTACTAGAGAAAAATCTGGATTTCTAAAAGTCTGTGGTTGACATTAAAGATGGAACTTAAGAACAAGGAATTGCAGAGTTTTAGCTGTAAGAAGCTAGATACATAATATGCCCCAACTTCCTCATCTTATCTTCTCCCTCTTAGTCTTTTCTTTCCTTTCTTCTTTTTTCAACAAATATTTTCTGAGTTCTGGTATACACCAGGCACTGAGCTAAGTGCTGGAGACCAAAACTGAGTTCTTAGCCTTAAAGAACTTCTAGTACAGTGGACACAGACAAGTGAACAGGTGATTAAAACACAATGGAGTGAGGCTACAATAGAGGTGAACATAGGGTGCAATGGAAGACAGAGGCCAGTCTCAAGGTGAGGTAGGGGTGGGAGTCAGGGAAGGGTTCCTGGAGATGACATCTAAACTGAGACCGACCAGGAGAGGGGCCACATTTCTAGGCAGAAAAGCAGCATATACCTTTGAATATCACAGAGGCAACTCTGGAAAGGTGGGGAATATTTTCCCAGGGCATGCAACTGGCCAATGACAGAACTGGTGGTACAACTAGAGCTCAAGGTGCTAACTCCAAAGTTACAGGCTTGGTTGAATGTCAATGACATGAAGTAATAGTTTTTGTTTTTGTTTTTTCGGCACAGGTGAAACATCACAGTGCCTGCCTTTGTTGCCATCACCTTAATTAAGACTCAAGCTCTTCCCTGGTCTCTCTCGGTTTAGGATCTCCCCTCTCTGGCTCCAGTGTCTTCAGCAGTAACTCATCAACACAGTACAGTCACATCACAGGCCCATCACCTGAGAAGCACCACCACCAGTCTACTCCAGGAATGAAGATCTTTCAGCTGCTGAGTGGTGTGGATGGATAAAGAGCCTGGCTGACTGGTTTAGGAGACAATCCAGGTTAGTGACAGCTCAGTTACAGGACAGTTATAAGGCATCATGGTTGTCTTCAAATATTTGAAGGGTTGAAGGAGGGGTTAGATCTAGTCTTTGTGGGTTGAAGGGGAAGAAGAACCAAATGGATGTACATACGTACAGATAAGTTTATCTTCCCTAAATAAGAACTTGAGGCTGGTTGCATTGGAAGTAATGAGTATATTTACAGCAGAAGTATTTAAAACCAGGGCAGAATGACCACTTGACTGGGATGTTACCAAGGGGATTCATGCCTCTAAGATGTGATTTATGGAAGTCTAATCAAATCCTTCTGGCTCCAAGCTTCTGTGATTCTATATTTTCACACTTGGCCCAGGCCAACTGAGGTCTAACTGTTCTAGTTTCTTATCTACTCTTCACAAAGTATTTACTCTCAGTTCTAATTAATTAGCATTTGCAAGCATATTATTTTTACATTTCTAAGCAAAGATACTCTTATTGTTTTTTTGTAATATTTAAAAAGGCAATTTAGTGTTGGGTTTTCTTTTTCACATATAGCATTGATATATCGATATTTACCTCTAGGTAGTGAAGCTGCTATACTTCTGTGAGAAAATGGGCAGTGGCACACGCACACGTGCACACATATCCACATGTAGTCTGGTGTGTGTGTACTGCCTTATTTTAGGTATGCTTTGTCTGTGTACTTATATGCTGTTCATGCTAGGATCCATCCTCTTTCACAGCCAAAGAAATTTTACAAACTCTTCCTTTCCTTTCTTTCACTTTTGTTTTTTATTGTGGACACTGTGCTGCTGTTCCCTGAGTCTAAAGATGCGGGGGGAGAGAAGGGAGAGTGCAGTCAGTGAAAATTGAAGATATTACTGGCAGTTCTTGCAGGTGCAATTTTGATTTTGTTAACCACAAATTATTTTCAGAGAGCAGTGGCAAAAGATGATTTATATTGTTTTTTAAGGCAGAATTCTCTGTTGCCAACATAGTAGAATAAGACTTATAATATGTTTTTACCTGATTTCTATGCTTGGTGCATGTAATGTGTTATAAATCAGATATATTAAATAATACTTTGTTTTAAATTAGTATTTGGATAATATATTATGTGGGATCTAAAATATGTATGTTTCAAAACCACATAATAGCTTTTCAAAAGGAGAAAAAGAATGCAAGCTTATTTTCTAAGTGTTCAAAATCAAACAACATTAAAAGGACCTGTCAAAATGAGCTGGCTCTTCCCTAAAAGCCATGGAACATAAATTACTTTAACATACTCTGCAAAGGAACTTGTCCTGCATTAGCTCCCATAAGCTGCCTTAGAGAGAGGTTTATGCTCAACGACACATTAGGAACAAAAAGCGTTCCACAGCTGCTGGTTCGTAACAGCTTATTGTGCACTGAGAGCGATGCTGGGAGCGGCTCAGACAGTCCCTAAGCACTCGGTGCGAAGTTGTGGGTTAGGGCCTCTGGGAGAGCTGTTGACTGTGCACGGGATGAATAAATCATTTCTCTCAAGGTAATCTGTGGCGGGCTTCCCCTCAAAGAGTCGTAATCATCTGGCCTCTGCATGCAAATGTAAAAGTAGAGCATTCTGTTGTACTGAAATGGCAGCACATGGAAAAGAGCACCACCAAAAATGACAAACAGAACTTGCAGGGGCAGCAGCAAGCAGCTCTATATTGGCTGATAGACTTTTTCCCCCTTCCAGCTGTTGCTCATAAGATAAAAATGTTTTCCCTATTGATTTTTTGTTTGTTTGTTTACTGTAAAGAATGGTAAAAGTGGGGGGGGGGACGCCAGGCAAAATCCCCTAAAATCACTGCAGGGACAGAGCCAGGACCTGAGGAGAGCAGGTGATTTTAAAGAGAAAGAAAAGGACAACTGGGAGCAGAGGATGGGACAAAGTCTGCAAAGCCAGAGAGCAGATGACAGAAGATTCTACAGCTGCTCACTGCAGCTGCTCTAATAGTCTCCTCTGCTTCAGAGTAGAGACAAATGTGTTTAGAAATGAAAGGCAAGAGGCCATGGGAAAAATGTATCTTCCATTTCTAACCAACTGGAATACAGTCTTCACAAAGCTCATCTTGTTCTCATGAGGTGGTTATTTTTAGGATTCAAATATAGGCAAAATACGAACCAGCAAACCCTATGTGCTTCTTAGCTGGAAGCGCAACTGGGTTGCGCCAAGTTACTGAGAGCACATTGCAATTTCTAAGGACAAACTTGTAGTTGGAGCCTTGAACATTAGAAATGGTAGCAATTTAGTAATATGATAGTTTATGGCCTTGCCCAACTGTTTCTGAACTCGTAAAATGCTTTGTCACATGTAACCTTAATTTTTATATGCTTTAGGCCACATACTGGCTTTAAGCCATTCTTTCTTCTTTTAAACGCAATATGAATAACGGTAGTTGATTCCTCTACTCTGACATGATTTCCAAGAACTCTGGACCCTATTGAGCTCTGTGCTATCCTGAGGAGTGGCTCTGGTTGACTTGAAATCCTAGCCTGAGGAGATAAATACATGATTGGGGAGGGGGGAGGGGCAGGCCAACTCTACCCACCCCCATATTTCCTTCAGGAGCCATAGGCCTCCTAAATGGTAAGGTTTTCGCCTCCTTGATAGCAGAGCACATTTATGATTAGAAAAAAATGTTCTTCAAAAATGTCAGCAACTGAGAGAAGTCACAAAAGAGGAGGAAGAGAGTGAACTGTAACTGCATAGTTACTGGTCTGTTTTACAGATTTAAAAAATATAACAGGCTCAAAAACTTTAGTAAACTTGTGTAACGTCACACAGGAGGGTCAGAAGTCAAAGGTCTGTGAGACTCTAAAACTTTCTACTACAAGACAGCACGGCGCGGCGGTGAGCGGGTGGCGCGTCCCAGAGCTCCCTAGAGCTCTCCCTTCTGAAGGGTTATAAAATGCAGACAGAGAATGTGTATTTCATTGATTCAAAAAAGTTGAAGTCATTTCTGAGGCTATATGCCTTTGCGGGGCAGTGGCACCCTCCTCCCAACTCCAGCAGGGCACTTAGAAGCCACGTGAGTTTGCTCCAAGGCCTCCCGCCAGGCCTGAGTCTATGGAGGCCTACGGCTAACAGGTGCATGATCCCCCAGCTCAATTAGGCACGACACAAATCTGATGGGCCAGTGGTCCACAGTGTATGTTGTAGTCTGAGCAGCCTTAAGGATAACAAACATGCCACTGAATGCAAAGCACTTAGTTCTTTTTTTATTTATTGGAGTATAGTTGATTTACAATGTTGTTAGTTTCTGTGGTACAGCAAAGTGAATCAATTATACATATACATATGTCCACTCCTTTTCAGGTCCTTTTCCATATAGGTCATTATAGAGTACTGACTAGAGTTCCCTGTGCTGTACAGTAGGTTCTTACTAGTTATCCTTTTATATATAGTAGTGGCAAAGCACTTAGTTCTATTGAGACATGTTCTTACCAACATGTTTAGAGAATTGAGATGATTGCAATGAGCAATTCAACTAACAGAATTATTCTGACCTCCAGCTTGAGCCATATTCATCATCTGACCCCACTCTGTCTAATCCTAAAGTACCTCACATGACTCCCCCAAATCTGTCCGTTCCAGAGACGAGGTCTCTTTGTTGTTCCCACATGGCTCCCTCACTCCTGCCTTTGTGCCCCAGCTGCTACTGAATCCTCTAACATGCCTTCACTTCCCCTCACCCAAGCAAATCCTACACCATTTTTCAAGGCCCATCTCAACACCCAAGTTTTCTCCAGTGAGTGTGCCTTTAACTCCAGTCAGCTTGCCTTTAACTCCAGTCAGCAGTGGCCTCTAAAATCCTGAACAGCAGTAACAAGTATCTCCACTCTTCATTTTCATATTGATTATGTTCAAAGTAGAACTTGACTGTGAGAGCTCTGTAAACTCTCGTTATCACATCTTTGTAAATACCCACCGTCATCAAATTGTAAGCACCTTGAAGGCAGAGGCTCTGTTGACAAACTAAAATGACTGGCAAAGAGTACCACAGCAGTGATTTTATCCCTAACCCCAAATCTATTCTTGTGTTCACTTTGGATTTAAACCAGATGTGAGCTGATGAATGCCGTCCTTTGAGACTCAACTAAATTAGCTCAAGTCCTGTTCCTTTGTGCAGTGGGAACCCTACATTCCTCCCTAACTGGGGGATTCTGGAAGGGGGTGGGGGTAGTTTACAATTTCTCTTTCTAGTCACATCTGGCTCCAAGTTCTTGCTTCTGTAGACCTGCAGACTTCAGTAGCTAGAAGGAGCGTATTGCTATCCCCGAGACCACCATCTCCAGACATGAAACTCAGCTCCTTTTCTTGTTTCAGTAAATGGGCTGAAGCAGGAATGATGCCCACTTAACGAGAAAAATCAGAAGTGAGGCATATGTGTCCTGAGTCTTCACATATTAATGCTTCATTGTGGGTACTATTTGCCTTTGAAGATTTAGAAGAGAAATGCTTTGTATTAATTCTTCATTACATAGAGTAGAATGCTAGAAATTTACTTAGAATTTTTCTTTGCCATTTTCTAAGTGACTCTGATTTATTACTTCAGCCATAACCAAGGAATAAACGAAAGCTGCTTCATTATTTTTCATGTAGGACAGCATAGTAATTGCTAGTTAAACATATACAGAGTTCTGAAGTTTAATCATAATTTTACTTCAAATAGATATTACTGTGTTTTCTGGTTCTTTGGCCCAAATGGGATGCTTCTTGTTGAGAGGGGCAGTATAATGTATTGGATGAATACAGACTCTAGCGTCAGACTGTGTGGATTCAAATCCTATCCTATTACTTACTAGCTATGTGACTTGATAAACTACTTAACCTCTCAGTAACAAATGGGGCTAAGAATAGTACCTAGCTCATATGGATTAAATAAATACGTGTAAAGTGTTTTGAACAGTGTTTGACACATAGAGAACACTCTGGGGGGGTTAGTTGTTTTCTTTATTTGGTATCACATGGTTTATGCTATATATGCATTGTTATGGGCTGAATTGTGTCCCTTCAAATTCATATATTGAAGCCCTAACCCCAAAGACCTCTGAATGTGACTGTCTCTATTAGAGGCAGGGCCTTTAAAGCAGTAATTAAGTTAAAATGGGGTCATTAATCCAAAATGACTAGTGTCCTCATAAGAAGAGGAGATTAGGACACAGACAAATAGAGGGATGATCATGTGAGGACACAGAGAAGGCAGCCATCTGCAACCCAAGGAGGGAGGCCTGAGAAGAAACCAAACCTACCACACCTTGACCTTTGACTTCTAGCCTCCAGAATTGTGAGAAAAAAGTCTGTTGTTTAAGCCACGCAGTCTGTGGTATTTTGTATGGCAGCCCTAACTAATACATGTATCAAAATTAAATTTGGTAAAAAAAAAAAAAAATTAAATCTGGTGAGAAACTAATGGTTTGTCATTACATTTCTCGCAGCATTTAATTGGTAGGTTATCTTTAAGTTTTGATTTTTTGTGAGTCTGAAATCATAGTGGTTAAGAGCACTGAGCTCTAGTCTTGGTTCTGTCACTTTCTAGCCATGTACCTTTAGGCAAGCAAAGCCTAAAGACATATATAAGGACTGTTTAAGCCCCACTACTTCATGGGTATGTCAAGACTAAATGAGATAATACGTAGCACAATGCCTGGCACACAATAAATATTAAGTTAATGAAATTCTGTCTATCTAAATGTCTTCTGATGGTGGTGCAGAGGGGAAAGGGGAAAGCATTTTCTCAGCGCCTGACATTTTCTGCTTTTTTAAAAAAACAGGTAAAAAATAAAAAATAAAAGATAAATAAAAAACAAGGTAAGAAAGCCGAGGTCCATAGAAATGAAGTGATTTCTCCAAGGTTTTAGAGAGTGTGGTGGAGCTGGGATTCACAGGCAGGTGTGTGTGACTCCAAGGTAGACTCTCTTTCCACTATACCACATTACCTTTCCCATTAATTTTCCTAGGTTCTAGTATGCCGTTCCCAGTACCTACCTAAATACATATATATATATATATATATATATATATATATATATATATATATATATTGATGCATGGGGCCAGAGCACTAGGAAATTAAATATCATTTTCAAAGGGGCTTTTCACATATGAAAGAAAAGCAAAAAAAGAAAAAATAAAATAAAATCCAACCTTTAGGTAGAAGTAATTCTAGCTTTGGTAACTCTACTGTCCTGCAATGGAGACGTAAGTGATTTATATTCTCATGTTGTGGTGTCCTGATTTGAACCAACAGACTATGATTTCTAAAGGATTATAACTTGTGCTGCTATTGGACCAACCCCAACGTCTAATTTTAGCACAAAACTTGGTCTGGCAATATTTAGTCCCAGTTAAATAAGTGTGTTCTCAATTGCTAATGGCTCTCTATTTCATTTTGTAACTTTTCTGTACACGCCCCCAACCCGGGTCAGGAGTCACAGACCAGCTACCTATGGAGTTATTTTAAGATACCCAACAAGGCATTTTCCAACTAGTTTCTTTAACAAAACAGTAAGGTAATCATTTCTTGAATCATTTGGTTTTTACTAAATTACTTCCCAGAAAATATTTAATTCCATCACGTGAGCAGTTAACTCACATATTTATTGTATTTTTGTTAAAAATAGACTAACCCTTAAAGATACCAACTTTTAAATGTCTCAGTGTGAATAGCCACGTACACATTTCCACCACTTTAAAAACAGAAGTCCAAAGCTGGGTGATGGGACTATTTTTCTAAGTAGAGCTAAGATGGTTACGTGAACTACTTTGCTCTAGAAAGTATTTTTGCTACTTCAGTAGTTTTGTATTATGGTAGAAGCTTGGTTTACATGATATTAGGTACTTGGGTTTGAAATGTGAAAACCCCGATGTTCAAAAACTCTTTAATCCGGTAGAAATAGTTTGAATGCTTACTGTAGATCACAGTGCAAGTCTGCAAGACAAATAACTGGATTGTTACTGTCAACAGAATGCAACAGCAAAAGGCTGAAAACTTTTTAAAAATCTTCACATCTAAAAGAATACAGACAGCATAATTTGAGGCAAACAAGGAAGCAGAAAGGCTTATCCTGCTCCTTTTGCCCAATTTCAAGGGTAGTAACTATGTGGGAGGGCTCCATAGTTATGTCAAAGGGTCTGAAAATCCATATATTCTCCAAAAACAGTTTGAGGGTTGCATAAGAAAGAGGTTAGAAACCACTGGCCCAAGCCTCCCTTTGACTTTCTTCCTTCTGCGTCTTCAGGAAGGGATGAATAAGAAAAGGAGAGTAGCTGTAAGTGGAAGTGGAGATGATGGTAAAGCAGTATTTGATGCCATTTTCCTCAACCAAGTTGATGAAAGTTGTGGAATGGAGGACAGTTAGGATGCTATTTCTCCTTTGTTCTATGCTAACTCAAGTACTGAGTTACAATACCCTCAAACAGAATTCAGCCACTGCATGGACAGAGACTATTCACCTGAATTTCTGTAATTTGAAGTCCCTCAAAATGACTGGAAGGGCTTGGAGGGTTTCTAAACAAAGCAGGCAATTAAATTGCATTATTTCCTAAACTAAGTCAATATCAAATTGAAAAAGGATCGGTAGAATTTCCAGTCAGGTGGCACAGTAAATTCATGCTTCAATTCATCCTGTATGCTCTAAACACATGGTAAGGCAGATAAAGTAGAAAAAGAGAAAACCAAAAGGTCATTGCTGGGCTCAGAAAAACAAGATAAACATCTTTGTGCACTAGAAACACAACAGAAATGCAAAGCAGTGAGCTGGACTAAAGCTTCAGCCTATCAGGGCCTGGGTCTTGAAACAACTAGTGGCAACTGGAAATTTAGTTCTGGTGGAATACCAAGGCTAAAATGCTCTAGTCAAGATGGAGACCAAAGCCAGCATTGTTCTGAAAGCCAGGAACTGGTGCAGACCTACCATCCTGGTTTCCCTAGGACACTCTCTGCTTTACCAGTGAAACTCCTGAGTTTCCGGAAATCCCATAGTTCCGGGTAACCAGTGATGATTGGTCACCTGACTTTTCCCAGCCTCACAAAAGGAGGCTGGACAAAACTACTGCCAATATACTTCCTGGACCTGTGGGTTTATCAGAAGCAGTGGACCCAGGAAAGGAAAAGGACAAAAAAACATCATTACAGCAAGTGAACTGAGATACCACCTGGCTCAGTTAATAGATTGGACGTATTCCTAATATCGATACGGAGCTGGAGTCCTCTAAAGCCATTTTAAGATCTTGTTTATGGACTGGAGTCTGGAATGGGGACAAGGGCAGATGAAAATATTCATTAAATTGGAGATGGGGTAAGAAAGAATAACAGAAGTAACTCCCACTCAGTGATTGTGCAAATCAAAATTCCAAAACACAAAGAAGTTAATGCTAAAAAGACAGTTGTGCAATGATAGAGTAAGCAGTACCAGACTAGATCTCCTGCTATAAAAAGTTATAAAAATAAAACAATATATAAAACAACCATTTTCAGAAGTTGAACAACAGGCTGTATGGGACTTTGTTGCCTGGGAAAAGAAAACAAATGAGTTGAGTTCCACAAATGCCCCAGCTTTCTGCCTGGAGGCTCTCTGTGAATTCACAAAGAAGGAAAACTTAAGCAGAGGATGGTGGTTTTGCTGAGTTTAAGAGATTGGAGCTCAGGAAGTAACTGCAGTTTGAAGAACAGAGTAGCAGAGAGGAGAAAGATGTGCAGAGACAGAGTTCCAGAAATCTGCGTAAGGGTCATCTTGAGTGTTTGTTTGAATATTAAGATGCACATGCATAAGATAGGACCCCATAAGGCCAGGCAAAACTACTGGGAGAAGAACAACTCTCAGAGAAAGAACTACCGGGGATCTGAGACTTAAGCAACACTTTAACAGAGATGGGAAGCATTTGAGTTCCAACCAGTAGAGAGACCTCTTGAACATGTGGGTGCTAAGAGACAATCTTCCATGGCATTTTTCCATGTCTTGTGACAATTTTGTCCCAGATTACCTTTCCAAGGATATTTGTATATCCAATAGCCTTTCGATGCTATAGTGTCACCCTCCAGGACAAAGGGCAAATTTGTTTCCTGACCAGGGTAATAAAGAGAATGGCTCCTTCCAGGGCAAAGTTTGGACAGGTTTGCTAGCAGCTATCTTATAAAATGAGAGGTTTCCTAAGCTCAGGGTTCCTCAGCTGTGATACAGATCCACTGTGTGTGTAACATCCACTTGGATCCACTCTGCAATGCCCCCATGATGTACAGGGACCAAGGGAAACCAAGGAGAATATGAAGCTCAGGATGCCTGTTGTGCTGTAATAAAGTCCTTTGTCTCTGATCTAGGAGTCTCCTGTTTTCTGCCGGCATCTAGGCTGCTGTTGTAGGCTTGCAAGTAGGATAAAATCTCAGACGTTGAATAGTCCCTGACTGACAGCATTTAATAGAGACTTCAGAAAGGCAATACTCTAAACGTATAGCTAAAGTAGCCCTAAAGAGTTCTTTAAAACAGGCGTTGGCAAATCCAGCCTACAGAACAAATCCAACTGGTTTTGAATGCCTTTTGAGAAAATAATGTTTTTTACAATTTAAAGTGTTGTTTAAAAAAAAAAAAAAGAAGATGCAAAAGAGACTATAGCCTGTAAAGCCTAGAATACTTACTACCTGGCCCTTTAAAGAAAAATTTTGACTCCTTCTGCTTTAAAACCATCTTAACAGGGATTCCCTGGTGGCGCAGTTGTTGAGAGTCTGCCTGCCGATGCAGGGGACACGGGTTCGTGCCCCGGTCCGGGAAGATCCCACATGCCGCAGAGCGGCTGGGCCCGTGAGCCATGGCCGCTGAGCCTGCGCGTCCGGAGCCTGTGCTCTGCAACGGGAGAGGCCACAACAGTGAGAGGCCCGAGTACCGCAAAAAAAAAAAACAAAAAAACACCATCTTAACAAAGCTTTAAAACAAGACTTGAAAGGACCAAGCTGATCTGGAAGTAAATTAACTGCCTGCTGGAACAAAATACTCTCAAAAGGAAGACTAGAAAGTCTAGAAGCTCAACAGTATGGTGAGTACAAGATCCAGCAGCAAAGAAAATTAACAGATGCATAAAGAAGCAAGGAAGTGTAACTCATAACTAGGATAAACTCAGTCTATTACAATTAATAGAAAAGGACTTTAAAATATCTCTTATAAATATGTTCAAGGATATAATAGAAAACATGAAATAATTTGGAAACAAGTAAAGTAGAGACATTAAGAAGTTTTAAAAATCATATATAACTTCTAGAGCTGAAAATACATTCTTTGAAATAAAAAATTTTAAATTTCTTTGGAAGGGCATTACAGCAGCAGATTATACACTGTGGAAGCTCAGTGAACCTGAAAAATGGACAATGGGAATTATACAACCTGAAGCACTGGGGAGAAATAAAAGAAAGACAGAGCCCTAGTGAAGTGTGGAACAACATCAAGGAGTGTAATTCAGAAGTAGAAGAAAGAGTGTGGCAAGAAAAAATATTTGAAGAAATGATGATTGAAATGTTCCCACAGTAGATGAGAACCATTAAGTCACAGATTGATGAAATTCAGTAACCCCTGAGAGGGATAAACACAAGATCATCACACCAAGGAACACCATAATTAAGTTGCCATAAACCAACGATAAAGAGAAAATCTTAAAAGCAGCCAGAGGAAAAAAAGATATATTACATAGAGGGGAACAGAAATAAGAATGATTACCAATTTTTCATCAGAAACAAAGCAAGCCAGAAGACAAGTGCTGAAAGCAAACGAACATGCAAATAAATAAACATCATCAACTTAGAATTCTTTATACAGAAAATGTAACCTTGAAAATGAAAGCAAAAGAAAGACCCTTTCTGGATGTGTTGGCAAGTGGGAAAGTCTACCTGCTGGGTTATAGTCTGCTTCTGAGTGGACTTGACTGCTCTGTGGGACCCAAGTGAACCTGTAGGTTTGTTTCTGTTTTGTTTTTTTTTTTAAATTAATTATTTTGTTTTATTTTTGGCTGCGTTGGGTCTTCATTGCTGTGTGCAGGCTTTCTCTAGTTGCAGCGAGCAGGGGCTACTCTTTATTGCCGTGCGCGGGCTTCTCCTTGGCGGAGCACGGGCTCTAGGCACGCAGGCTCAGTAGTTGTGGTTCACGGGCTCCAGAGCGCAGGCTCAGTAGTTGTGGCGCACGGGCTTAGTTGCTCCACGGCATATGGGATCTTCCCGGACCAGGGCTCGAACCCGTGTGCCGTGCATTGGCAGGTGGATTCTTAACCACTGCGCCACCAGAGAAGTCCCTCTGTTTTTGTTTTATTTTAAAGCTGTGCCACACAGCTTGTGGGATCTTAGTTCCTCAACCAGGGATTGAACCCTGGCCCTTGGCAGTGAGAGTGATGAGTCCTAACCACTGGACCGCCAGGGAATTCCAGAACCTGTAGGTTTGACTGCAGAGGGGGGTTGAATATAAATGTTGCCATGGCTGCTCTTTACTGGTACTGGCCACTTGCCAGATTCTGCTCCCTCAGATCACAGTCTCCTGAAAAGGAGAGTCATCTGGGACCTACCAGGCTGCACTGAATTGATCTGGTTGTGCCTTACACACACACACACACACATAGGCATAATGACTGATTGCTTAGAATGAGTTCCTCTCGATTACCATTCTGGTTGTGCCTTAGACACACACACACACACACACACACACACACATAATGATTGATTGCTTAGAGTGAGTTCCTCTAGGATTACCATTTTTTCTCTGAATTAGTTTTTTCTTTAAATTTAACCTTCAGTTTTGAGTCACTTAGTTGGCTGCTGCACCAAGTGATTCTTTGGTTTTATAGGTTGCCTCCCAGTGATGCCCGATGGGATCAGCACAGCCCCAGGTGCCAGTTGCTAATGCCTATAAAATACCACCAGCAGCACCCCCCCTCCCCCGCCAAAGGAGAATCATTTGAGAGTTCTTTGGACTTCATCTTCAAAAGTAGCCGAAGAATTCAAGTGACAGGCTATCCCAGAAAATCTTTCGCAGTTAGTGAAATTAGGGTATAACTAAGAACATTCAGAATACTACACACACAGTTTAGGTGATCTTGGTATAGTGGTGGGACAGCAGTGATTATAAAATGAAAGTAATTAACATGTACATGCTCTCTTGGGGGAGACTAAAGGAAAAGAGGTGTTCAGCCTAGAAAAACATTTCTTAGTGGATTTCCTATGAAGTCAATGTGTCTTGGGTTTAACTTTGAAACAAATTAAAGAATTTAAAAACTGGAAAAAAAAAAAAGACCCTTTCTGACAAACAAAAGTGAGAGAATTTGTCACCAACAGACCTGGACTACAAAAAATGGTAAAGAAAATTCTTCAGTGTGAAGAAAATAATACCAGATGGAAAATTGAATACACACAAAGGAATGAACATTGGAAATGGTATACATATGGATAAATATAAAATAAATTTTAGGGAATTCCCTGGTGGTCCAGTGGTTAGGACTCTGTGCTTTCACTGCTTGGGCCTGGGTTCAATCCCTGGTCAGGGAACTAAGAGCCCACAAGGTGTGTGGTGCAGCCAAAAAATAAAATAAATTTTAAAAAGATTATTAACTATTTAAAACAGAAATAATCACAGTGTACTGTGGGTGTATAAAACATATGCAGAAGTAAAATGACAACAAAAACACAGAGGATTGGAAGGGAGAAATGGAAGTATACTATTGTAAGGTGAATAGTATTGATATAATATTATTTGAAGGTAGACTGTGGTAAGTTAAAGATATGTGTTTTACCCTAAAGTAACCCTTAAAAAGCTAAAACAGAGGCATAACTAATAAACAATAGAGAAGATAGAATGATTTAAAAATATTCAAATATCCCAAAAGAAGGCAGGAAAAAAGAACTTAAAACAGATGGGATAAATAGAAAACAAAGAGCAAGAGAGCAGACTTAAATCAACCATATCGATAATTATAGTAGCTGTAAATGGACTAAGCGCATCAATCAAAAGGCAGAGAAATCTCACTGGAAAATAAAGCAAGACCTAACTGTATACTGTCTATGAGAAATACATTTTAAACATATAGATTAAAAGGACTGAAAAATACAGACAATATAAACACTAATTATAAGAAAACTGAAATGGCTATATTAATATTAAAGTATACTTTAGGTCAAAGAATAATACCAAAAATAAAGAGGGATGTTTCATAATAATAGAAGAGTCAATCATCAGAAAGATATATAACAATTCTAAACATGCATTCACTTAATAATAGAGCTTCAAAATACAAGAAGTAAAAACTAATAAAACCAAAGGGAGATATAGACAAATTCACACTAACAGATTTCTACTCCTGTTTGACTAACAAAATAATTGATAGAACAAATAGACAGAAAATCTGAAGAGATAAACATGACTTTTATAACACAATCAACCAACTTAGTCTAATTAACATATATAGAACGCCCTATCTGAAAACTTCAGGATACGCATTTCTTTTCAAGTGCACACAGAACATTCACCAAGAAAGATTATTTGCTGGGCCGTAGAGCAAGTCTCAAAAAAATTAAAATGAAATTTAAAAACTACGGTTTCTGACCATAAAATAGAATTAAATTAGAAGTCAATATAAACATGTGCAAAATCCCCAAATATCTAGAAGTTAACATAATTTTAAATAGCCCATAGGTCAAATAAGAAATTACAAGAAAGTATTTTGAACTGGATAATAATGAAAATACAACATATCAAAATTTGTACAATGCACATAAAGCAGTGCTTAGAGGGAAATTTATAGCAGGTCATCTTTGATTAGGGACCATAAAAAAATAAGTGTAAATACTTGAATGTCTGAATTGAATTAAAAAAAATTTAAATAGCAAGCTATCGAAAGATATGAGAGTTCAAAAGGAATTGATACATACCTTTTTTTTCCACAGTATATTTCTCTTAAAGTATACGAGAGTCCCATAATACCTCTAAATGAAAAGAAATGCCTATAGAGAACCAACTGAAGCTAAAAGTATATTTAAATTATAAATCTGTAAAATAGAATTGGTGAAATAGATTTTAAAATTTTAGTCAGCACGACTAATACTCCCACGTCCTTTTCCAGTTACGTTCTCATAAAGACAGAGTCATACTTTCAATAAATATTTATTGAGCATTTACTATGTTTCAGGAATATACCAGGAATATGGGGGGGAAGTAAAAAGGAAAAAAAGTCTCATCCACTCATGGATTTTGCTTGGGGTGGGGGCAGACAGACTATAAACAACAATTAACAAGTGAAAATACATAGTATTTCACCACATGGAATAAGTGAAAAATAGAACAAGGAAGGTGGGGTGGGGGAGGGGCAGTTGTAATTTTAAAGAGTGGACAGGAAAGGCCTTATTGAGAAGGTGATGTTTGAGGAAAGATCAAAAGAAAATAAGGGAATGAACCATGTAAAAATCTGGTACAAGTGGCATGAGTGTGCCTGGTGTTGGAGGGAAGATGAAGAGGTCCCTGCGGCTCGTGCAGGAAGAGCCCAGGGAGAAAAGCAGAAGATTGAGTTAGAGGGTAAGGGGAGGCCGAGGGCAGGGAAGACCAAATAGGGCCTTGAAAGCCTTGGTAGGGACGTTAGCTTTTACCCTCAGTGAGATGTGAAGCCTGTGGAGGGTTTTGTGCAAAGGAGCAGCAAGATTTTGGATTTTCACAGAAGCATTCTGGCTGTTGAGGTGAGTACAGATTGAAGGGGAGCAAGGGCTGAAAGAAGGAGACCACTCAGGAGGCTACTGCAAGAATCCAGGAAGAGCGCTGAGAGCTGCTTCCACCAAAGTGGTAGCAGTTTATGCAAATGAGCCATAGGGAAGGTGGGAATGATGATGCAGGAGAGGGGAAGGTTGCTGATTCACTGTCTTTGAGTAGGGGGGAAGGGATAGGATCTAGTGCACAAGCTGCAGAGATACATAGCTTGGTATGTTTCATTCCAAGGAAGGAAGGCAGAGAATATGCACAGATACTGGCAGGTGACTGTGCTGGTGGCCAGGGGATCTGTGGATATTCTTCTCTGATTACTCCTATTTCTCAGTGAAATAGGACACAAGGGCTGAAAAGGAAAGAGGGAAGGAGCTATTGGTGGCTTGAGGAGGAGAAGGTATGAAACAGTGGATTAGGAGAGTAAGCGAATGAAGTTGGTCTTCACAACCCACAATACATTTGAAACAGTTCTCTAAACATTTTGCTCCTGAATCTATGTACGTGAAGAAAGCATAATTTTGAAGCCAAGTAATTATCAATGTCTATCTATCTTTATTATCCATATTCTATTCTGGAGAAAGAAAATTCTGCCTGCTAGTGAAGGTAGATGTGCCTAGGAAATGTATAGCTCAGTGTGAATGAAATGTTGGCAGATTTGTAGCTTTCTTATGTTTTCGCAGAAACTAGATTGAGGTTCTCTGTTTTGAATTCCTTCTTTATTACAAGACTACCTTCAAAAGAGATTCAGCACATTATAAATTTAAATGCAGTTATTATTATGTGTATTTCCCATTTACCTGTACTCTTAAGATTATAGCTGGAGTAAAAACTTAAGGGAAGAAATTAATGTCATAGAGGGAAAAAAATACTTATTTAAGAGGCTGGAATGTTAGAATTTTTCCAAAAAGACCATGAATTTTCTAATGACCAACTGATGTGGAAAGCTTAGAAAAGATAAGTGAGTTTTTTTTTCATAGCCTGCAGATACCAGCTAATAAAATCATCTGAAATAAATAAGGGTGCAAGTTGTGTCATAAACATGCCAAAATTATAAATTTATAAAACCTCTGATGAGGTGGCAAGGAGACTAATTATCATTTTATATTTCTTCTATTGATGCAACTCAGGAAAATAGCAAAGCAAGCTTGGTATTATACAAGACATGAGCAGTGTGTTGGTTCTCCTAAAACATCTTCTCCTAAAACTCTGTATTTGAGAAAAGAAGAATTCATACCTAAATTACCACATTATTGGACTACACTTACAGGTATATATTTTTCCAGAATCTAAACCTTTTGTAAATGTCTCATCATCCCAAATACCCCTAATTCAGGATCTCTCCGTGTCGATATTCCAAGATGGGTACCTCCTGCACCCCCAGCATGTTGATCCAAAGAACAGGTGTCTTTACAACAGATACATTTTTAAATGATGTCGTAATGGGTTTTCCCTTTGTATGTGGGGGGATGGCAGATTATTATTTAAGAAGATTAGGCCACTTCCTGTAATAATTGCTGCTCATGTTTGGGAATAAGATTTTTAAAAAATCATTAGGAATATTTAAAGCCAACTGAAGACTCAATACACTCTACCTTTTGGTGTGAATGAGGCAAAATTAACCAAATTAACTTGCTGGTTCTTAAGCAAACATTCTGGGTTCTAAATATGCTGTTCCAATTACTCTTTTGTTTTTTAAATTTTTGGCTGCCTTGGGTCTTCGTTGCTGCGCGCTGGCTTTCTCTAGTTGCTGCGAGCAGGGGCTACTCTTCATTGCGGTGCGCAGGCTTCTCATTGCGGTGGCTTCTCTTGCTGCGGAGCTCGGCCTCTAGGTGCGCAGGCTTCAGCAATTGTGGAATGCGGGCTGAGTAGCTGTGGCTCACAGGCTCTAGAGCGCAGGCTCAGTAGTTGTGGCGCACAGGCTTAGCTGCTCCCTGGCATGTGGGATCTTCCTGGACCAGGGCTCTGAACCTGTGTCCCCTGCATTGGCAGGTGGATTCTTAACCACTTCACCACCAGGGAAGTCCGTCCAATTACTCTCAAAGACAGGGGAATGTAGTTACAATTCTTAGGCAGAACTATTTATTCTGCTTAGTTCAAGTTTTGGTTTTAAATGGCTTTAGGCAGTTTTTTACTCTTGGGCAAGGGCTGTCCAGCAATTCTCAGGTAGGTTTGACTTTTTCCAGATGGGCAGTTTTAAAAATATTGGTTGAAAATGAGTAATACAAATAAATGTTCAGATTAGATCCAACCCATGATCATGAGGGCCTTTGGTTCTGTGGATGTACTGAGGGAAGCTTGTCCTCTGAAGCTGCTTCTCTATAGGTTAAGAATGCATACCAAAGCAACCTGATTTAAAGAAGCACTACATTATTAATGCTTGAAATATTATGGGGGGGAAGGACCCAGATTTTAAAGTAAAAAAAATTGTAAAGGCTATTCATATTTTCAGCCCATGTTACCACTTGAAGTAAAAAGAATTTTTATAGCTCACTGAAATGCTTTATTATTTATCCTAAATTTGTCTTTTCCTTCCTTCACAGAAAGGAAATGTAACAAATAAGAAAAAATTTCAGTCATAATGCCCCGATATAAAATATTCCTTATAAATAAGTTTTAAAAAATAATTGCTGAACTGAGCATCTTGTTTTATTCGCCTCTCATTTGCACATGTAATTGAAGGTTGGCTGTGCTGCACTCCAAATTTCATTCTGCTTCCATCAACCATGTTCAAACTTCCAAAGTTTCTCAGGTTTAAATTTCCTTGCTTTCTGATAACAGTGCATCTATTTTGTGTGAAAGAGGAGAGAGCATGCCTTATGTTGATTATTTAAATACACGTCTAATCCTAAAGCCTTATGTGCATCATTGATATCAAACAGAAGCTATAAAACCTGGGGAAACTTAGAGCCAGCCCAAGTAAGCTTCTTTGTTTGGAGCTTGTTAGATCTTCCTCAGGAAAATGGAGTCTGTGTTGGCCTCTGCCTCTGTGTCTGAGAGAACTCTGTCCACATGCCTAATGGGGTGCCATTACAGACCACTACCATCATTCTCAGCTTCTCCAGGGTAGGCACTCACCTTACTTACTTGTCCATCATGTAAGTACCTATTCAGTACTTACAGATATTAAATACTGAATACATCTTTGTCAAATTGATAAATAATTCCATAAGCCAGGGTGTTTGAACTTGATGACCTTAAAGTTTCTTTTCTGATCTAAAATTCTATGATTTCTATTTGTCTCAACCTCTACCTATAGATTTTAAGAAATCCTAAGGATGTTTACTTAATGAATAATATACAAAAGTTGCCAATTTGGTCATTAATGAGGTGTTAATCCTTTTCCTGCATTATTTTAGTGATTTAAGACCCAGAGTGAAGTAAAATCCTGTTAATAGTTATTCTAGATCAGTGCTGTCCAATAAAAATAAAATACAAGCCAAAAAATACAAACCACAAATGTAATTTAAAATATTCTGGTAGCCATTTTAAAACAATTAAAAGAAACAGGCTTAAATTAATTTTAATATATTATTTAATGCCATATATCCAAAAATATTGTTTCAATATGTAATTAATATAATTAAGATATTTTACATTTTTGGTGTGTGTGTTAAGTCTTCAAAATCCAGTGTGTATTTTACACTTGTACACCTCAATTGGGACTAGTCACATTTCAAGTGCATATGTGGCTAGTTAGTGGCTGTTCTTTTGACAACACAGTGTTACAGCCTGTTGTTCAAGCGCTCTATGGACCAGGAGCTTGTTAGAAATTCAAATCCTTGGAATCAGAATCTGCATTTTAACAAGTACTCCAGGTAATCTGTAGGGACATTAAATTTGAGGAGGGAGTATACAAATTCTTTTTCCAGTGAAACTTTGCTTTGGATATTTTTATAACTTTCTCTTTTCCTTTTTTGTTTTGGGCCACACCATGTGGCATGAGGGATCTAGTTCCCCGAGCAGGAACCCATGCCCCTTGCAATGGAAGTGCGGTGTCTTCACTACTGGACTGCCAGGGAAGTCCCCCACGTTTTTAATTTGTATAAATTTTTCATGTGTCATGCTTCCTGGGTTTCCCACTCCCCACTTTTAAAATAACTTGTTTTTTATTCTAGTTATAAAAGCATAACCTGTTTATATAGAAAAATACGAAATTAATTTTTCTATAAAATTTTTCTATAAAAAAAACATCACTTGTCATCCTACCAACCAAAGATAACTACTATTGACATTTTGGGTGTTTATCCTGCCAGTCTATAAAATGTTGTTTATTAATTATATAATACACAAATATATTCTTATAATTAAAACAATATGTAAAATGAGGTGCCCTCAACTACTTCCTCAAATGCAGTCCCCTCCTGATCCATTTACCAGGTGAAGGACATTTGGGTTGTTTCCAGTTTTGGGCGATTATAAAGTTGCTATAAACATTGGCTTTCAGGTTTTGGGGTAAATATGTGGGAATGAGATTGCTATTAGAAAACTTTTTTAAAGGCTGCATTGTACTTCAGCATTTGAAGGTATATGAATATATATTCACTTATTCATTCAATTAATGAATATTGAATACTAATGCTGTATTAGGCAATGAGAATATAGCGAACGTAGTATTGGTCAGCATTGGTCCCAATCCTCATAGAATTTTTGTTTTGTTTTGTTTTGTTTTTTGCGGTACGCGGGCCTCTCACTGTTGTGGCCTCTCCCGTTGCGGAGCACAGGCTCCGGACGCGCAGGCTCAGCGGCCATGGCTCACGGGCCCAGCCGCTCCGCGGCATGTGGGATCTTCCCGGACTGGGGCACGAACCCGTGTCCCCTGCATCAGCAGGCAGACTCTCAACCACTGCGCCACCAGGGAAGCCCTAGAATTTGTTTTTAATCAAATCCCTATTAATAGACATTTAAGTTATTTCCAATTCCCCTATCATAAACAATGAGTTTTAAAATTTCAATTCAGTCATCTGCTGTCTACCCAAAATTTTCCTTGGAGTTTTCAAGGGAAAAAATGAGCAACCAGGCAGTTAGTCTTGGTTGAGAGAGTCACCCGACTCTAACCACAGCACTGGTTAGAGGTGGGTGGGAGGTGGGAGGGTAGAATCTAACCTCAGGTAGCTGTTGCAGGTTAATTCTAGGTTAATGTGGAGAACCTGGAATCATCCTTCATCTTCCTAGGCCAGTGGTTTTCAAACCTTAGTGAATACCAGGATCACCTGGAGGGCTTGTTAAAACAGAGATTCCTGGACCCCACTTTTGATTCAGTAAGCCTGAGATGGGTTCTTTAATTTGCATTTTTAACGAGTTCCCAGGGACATATTTTGAGACTGCCCTAGGCTATTTCTGGGAGTTTCTGAGCCTGATATCTTAAATTTAGACTCTCCATCAGTGGTTAGGAATTCAGAGATCTAGAAGTAGCTATCTTTGAAGTTACTGGAGAAGTTATTAATGCAGATGAAACATCTGTGGGCCTAGAGGCTCCTTTGCAGGATCACCTGACAACTCCAGTTCTTGAATTTTATTTCTTTTCCTCTCGACTACTATATCTTCACGCAGATTTTCCCGAGTTACGCTGGTTGGCAGGGGAGCCTGTCCTCTGGCACTCTCAGCACCATCAGTAGGCAGGGAGGGACTCCAGTTGAAGGGTTCTTCTGGAGCCGTGCCTTAATATCAAGCTCCAGTTTCCTCATCTGGGTTAGAGATGATTGGGTTTCCAGCTGCAGGAGCCTAGTGATAATGGCAAGGCATTTACCTGACTTCAGAAGGGCTGAGACGAGACATGCTTACCCTGGATTTGGGGGGATCTTGAGGATATGAGCTAGCTCCGGGAGCTGCAGGGCCCAGGTTCCCCAGGCAGAGGAACCACAGTTCTAAGAGTTGCTGGTAAGTGTAAAGCTAACTCAGAGACGGCTTTTTGGTTTTCTTCCCTTAGCTGGTTTGGTGGGCAAGTTCAAATGAGGGATATGTGGGTTCATTCCCCTCATAGTGGTTTGAACCCAGTTTGAATCTAGCCACTCACTAACTCCAGTGCTAACTAGTTCTTGGAAATTTTCCTCATCTGTAAAATGAGGACAGCACCCCTATCCCTCAGAGTTACTATGAGGTCTAATACAGTAACATATGTAAAGCACCTTGTTAGCTCAGTACTCGACCCACAGCAGGACCCTCTTTATCTTCTGGGAGCGTGGGTCGGAGTGAAGTTGTGGCACATCATGCTGTGGGACCTTCAGTGGACTCATCACAAAGGATGTTTGATTTTCTTTGTATATATGGGTACTGGCATTACTACCTCTGGAAAATGAGGTTAGCTAGCATTGGGGGCCTGCTGTCAAGTCACTCACAAGCATACACGTTCTCTAGAGAGGAGGTAAGACTGGAGCCTATAATAGCTGCCAGGATAAGAGCCTGGGAGTGTAGGAATGTAAGGTCAATTTAGAAGAATGAGAGTATAGGTTGGCATGACAAAACTGTGCTTTCATTTGTCATTCCCAGATACTCTAAAAGGTTAATAATACTTGTAAGTTCACTATATACATTATTCCAACAACCTGACTTATTTGCAGTTTAGTACCTATGTTTATACTCCAATTTTATGTTTTACTAGTCAGGAATCTTTTCCTGTTGTCTTAGGCATATCTCAGCCAGTGAAAATAATTTCCCCCCATGTCAGAAACTTACTCAAAGAATAAAATAACCAGAAGCCTGCTTTTAAAAAAGTCTGTAAAATGAAAACTTTGGATACAACAGAGTATTTGTGAAGGTGTTTTTTTTTAAATAAAAAGTTCTTAAAAAAAAAAAGGATAAAAACAAACTCCACTGGCAGAGGAAACAGTAAATCATTTCAGAATGGAATGTACAGAGTGCACTCCCATCCCCACACTCCTACTGTCCTCTCTGAGTTCCTGCTACTTTTGTTGAAGACGCATCATGGATGTGAATCTTCACTATAGTCTTCTGACTCTGCTCCCGTATCTCCCATACTTAGTGGAAGGGAAGATGGGTGGTGCTGTTCCCTAGGACTTCAAATGCTTCAAAGGAAGCATTTTCTCACTGAAATGATGTTAAAAATGGTGTTTGGGTTCCCTTAACTGTGAATTAGATAAATTACTGAGAGCTAGCCTGAAAAGCTAATAGCCATTTCAAGATTGTTTCTATGAGAAACACATTTGTAGGTCCAAAAATTGGCTAACGACCAACAAACATTTGAAATACAATCTGTTATAGATTGGGAAATGACTGAATATTTTTAAAAAATTGATTTATACAACTTCTTTCAAGTGTGCAGTAAGCCACAAGCATTTCTTGAGTCCCTGAACATGTTGCATTAACAAATGTAGTGTAGTACCTGTACTAACATATCACTTAAAGTTCAGACATAACTTGGGGGTTTGTCATACTATTTGCTCTACTTTTGTGTATGTTTGACATTTTCATAATAAAAATAACATTTATTTGAAATTCTTTCAAAAATACTGCATTTCATTAAAAAAAACTCTTTCAAACATAAATTTCAAAATTCCTCAGGGGATCAACCTAGGGCAAAATTGGAAGGCAATATAAGAACACCTAATAAGAAGTAAAAACTTGAATTTTGAATTGCATCCATAATATAGACAGCAAATCAGCTATCAAAATGTTGAAAACATTTGAAATAATGGACCTATTTTAAAGCCTCCAAAATCTCCTATCAATGTTGCTTATAATTAAGAATCTTTCAAATGCCTAAGTAAAAAAAACAAAACATTGCAATTGATGTAAAAAAGGAAAATGAAATTCATCTTTCAGTATATTTATCTCTTTAAGATGTAGCTTGATAAAAGTATGCTAGACTTCCTAAAATATAATTTTATTAAATTCAGAGTTAAAACATTTACTCTTTAGATATCTACAGCCAACTAATAAATTTCCTATAACATCTTTCATATATTTTATAAACAAAATATTTTAAAAACCTACAATGTCATGATGTAAAAGAGAGCAATAATTATAATAGACAAAATAATAAATGAAATATGATATGCCTTCTGCTATGTACCTATGAGTTATACCAAATAATCATTACAACAGATGTCCTTAGAGAACAAAGGAGAATGAGAAAGTATAAAGGTAGAGGAAGGCATGGAAGATATTTTCTGTTATCATCTACTGTGTGGTCTTTCACTGCACTATTTTTTAAACAAAAAAAGGTTTCCGCCAGGGCAAGCCCCACTTCAAATGTCCCCTTACCCTCCTGACTAGAGAATAATGTGTTTGTGTAGTATATGATTTCATCAGACAAGGCTGTGAACACATGTGATTTATTCAATGATCCTATTCTGCTTCCTTTTAAAGATAAAGAATGCATTTAAGTCGACTGTGTATGAGACTGTGGTCATTCCTTAGAAGGCTCC
Organism: Lagenorhynchus albirostris; assembly: GCF_949774975.1. Lineage (NCBI taxonomy): Eukaryota > Metazoa > Chordata > Mammalia > Artiodactyla > Delphinidae > Lagenorhynchus > Lagenorhynchus albirostris. The sequence goes on from NC_083106.1 coordinate 47,445,606, forward strand.
ATTCAAACAGAGAATAACATTACCTTATTTTAAAACATTAAGAGTGTAGCCAGGTCTTTGGTCTTCATTTTCTTTCCAGGCAATATCAATGAATACTTTATTTTAAAAGAGAAAAATATAAAACACAAGTAATTACTTTGAAATTGTTTTAATTTTCTTTGTATAAGCAAAACAGCCCTGTAAAACATTCACTTTTCAAAAATCTTTATATATAAACAACAGTGTAGGATGGAAGAAACAACTAAAAACAACACAGCCACCCACACAACAGCTCCTAACAGTAGGTCCCGTCTGGGTGCAGCTCTCATGAAAACAAGCTGCTCACATTCCCAGAACCACAATCCCCAGGGAGGAATCTTGTCCTCTTTAACTTGCTGGGTGGTAGAGCCCAGAGGAATTACTCAAACTATGAAAATCCCAAAGCATGGTCACCTAGGGGGAAATGAGGAGACATATGACTTGAGCATGATAATTATTTTCTTGTAGTAACAGTAAAGAAAACAACCTTAAGTGGTAAAGGCTGCATGAGTTCCAACTTCAACAGGTAGCTAACTGTGTATGTATTTTCCAGACACAGCATTTGTTAGCTAAGGCAGAACACACAATGTATACTTGCCACTGTCTTTCAAGTAATATTCTCTAAAGTATTCACATTTATTGATTATAGATACATGTAAGTGGTATTTAAAATAATAAAACATAGTAAACACCAGACATACTGTTCTAGGTACTTCATATAGTTTATTTCACTTAATCCTCACAGTAACCCTATGAGGTAAGAACAATTATTATTCATGTTTTACCAAAAAAAAAAAATCTAAGTCATACAGAAATTTAATTATTTGACCAAGATCACATAACTAGAATGCAAAACTAGGTACCTTGTCTCCAGAGCTCTTGCTTTAAATTTAGCTCCAGTTCTGTCTCATGAAATTGGATTTTTAACCCCATTATCACAGAACTATTCTTCCAAGACTATAAATTCTGTTTCTTCTCTGTGAACTTCCACCTCTTCCAATGAAAATGCATAATTGTTCATCTTCTGCCTCCCAATTCACCTTCTGGTTTCACCTGCTTCCGTGTACAATCTGGACCCCTAGTCATTTCAACTATGCCCTCCTCCCCAACTCCTCCCCAGGCCTCTCCTACACAGTCAAACCAAGGTGGTTGCCTGCACCAGCTGTCTCTGTTCCTACCACTGCTTCCCAGCAGTCAAGCATTACTGCTGATCCAAGTATTAATGGTTTTAATGGTCCCAATTCTCCACCCCTGTGTGAACTCATGCCCTTTGCCATGTCACTTTGCAGCTTCTCTAAAAGGTGAATTCTATTTCCCACCCCCTTGAATCTGGGCTTGGTCACACAACCTGCTCTGTCCAATATGAGGCAGAGGCAGAAGTGCCAGTGTGTCAGTTTGGAGTCTAGGCCTCAAGAAGCCTTGTATGTTTCTGCTTGCCCTCTTAAAACTCTTCTTCCAGACAAGAAGAAAACAAAAACATCTGAAAAAAACAAAAACACTAATTGGAAAAGATACATGTACCCCAATGTTCACAGCAGCATTATTTACAATTGCCAAGATATGGGAGCAACCTAAGTGTCCATCAACAAATGAATGGATAAAGAAGATGTGGTATATACATCCAATGGAATACTACTCAGCCATAAAAAAAGAATGAAATTTTTCCATTTGAAGCAACATGGATGGACTTTAGCATTATGCCAAATGAAATGTCAGAGAAAGACAGATACTGTATATCACTTATATGTGGAATCTAAAAAATACAACAAACTAGTGAATATAGTTTTAAAAAAAGCAGACTGACAGATATAGAGAACTAGTGGTTACCAGTGGGGAGAGGGAAGGGGGAGGGGCAATATAGGGGTTGGGGATTAAGAGGTACAAACTATTATGTATAAAATAAGCTACAAGAATATACTGTACAACACAGAGAATATAGCCAATATTGTATAATAACTATAAATGGAGTATAGCCTTTAAAAAATGTAAATCACTATATTGTTCACCTGTAACTTACATATAATATTGTACACCAACTATACTTCAATTAAAAAAATGCTGCAGTGAAAAAAAACCCAAAACGAAACTCTTCTTCCATCTCCATGAGAAAGGCATGCTCAGGGCAAGCCAAAGAGTCCCAGGAGGATGACAGATATGTGAAACAGAACCCAGCCCAGAGGAAAACCCACATTAGGCTTTCAGATATATGAGCAAGCCCAGCTGAGATCAGCCAACCTTCAAACACTTGAGCTATAATAATAATTACTGTCTCAAGCCATTGTGTTTTAGAGTGTTTATTATGCAGTAAAAACTGAGACATCTACCTCAACTTTCTTTCTTGCACTCCCAACCTACTGCAAAAAAGTATCCTTTGTTTTTTTCTTGCCTTTGTTCTCTCACCACTTATTTTCATTATCTGTACCAATTCTCCCTTAATTGACACCAAAAACCTCTAATGGTCAGTCCTATCGCTTGGCTCTCTCATCCACCTTGGCCTCTGTGTAGCACCTGACACCTCTGTTAAATTTCCCCTTCCTTGATTGTACGGCACTAGTCTCAATTTCTTCGATTATTTCATGTACTTCAGGGGCTTATCTTCTCTTCCACTCTTCTGGGAGGTTATTCATTCCCCCTAACAGCAACTGTCATTCATTTGACTCACACATCTTTATCTCCACCCCCAATCTCCCTTCTAAGCTCTAGTTCAATTGGTTCTCAAACTATAGTTTGCATTAGAATCACCCAGAGGGCTTACTGATATTCAGATTGCTCAGGCCCCACTCCTCAAGTTTCATATTCAGTTAGTCTGGGGCGGGACCTGAGAACTTACATTTCTAACAAGTTCTCAGGTAATGCTGATGCATCACTTTGAGAACCACTATTCGAGTTTCATATTTCTAACAGTCTCCACCTGGTTATCCACAGGTGCCTCAAAAATCACATACAGTGTCAATTAGAGGTTTTTTATTGTAAGCCCTAGGAACCAACTTGGGCTAACTAAAGCAAAACAAGAATTTATCAGGGAGTTCACAGAATCAATGTGAAGGCTGGTAAACCATGTTCCAAATAAGAAAGGAACAGGAAAAGAGACTGCTTGGCAGTAGGAGCCTTACCTCTAAGTCTGCAGAAGTAAACAAGTGTTTCTTGTGTTCTTGAGTCCCTCTGTTCAAGATCAATTCCAAGTGAGAGTCCTTTACCCACCCCCGAGTTGTACCAGGGCAGTGATAGAAAGGATTATGGTGGAAGTAGCCACTAAGGACTCCTCTTCTTTCATACTGTCTTAGTTCAGACCCTCATAATCAAGCAGGTAGATTACTACAACAACCTCTTAACTGGTTTTCTTGTTCCTAATCTAACCTCCAATTCATTCTCCTCATCATCTTCAGTTATCTCTTTAAAACGTGTCATTTTCTGCTTTGCCTTGTATGGTGTCGTGTTCCTGTCTTGTTTTAAGTAATAAACTGCTTTTCTTTATGTGCAAGTGGTTGGGATACTTTTGCCTTAGCAGACTGATAAAACGGAAAAGTAGTTTTAGAAGGTAGAGAATACATCCTATTATAAAATGAAGATCGATCTAATTAACCTAGTAACCGGGAAACGATCAGAAGTGGTCCCAAAGTTTTGCATAGAGACCCCTCTAGGAGCCTTTAAGAAATCAATATCTCGCTAGACTAAAAACTTCCTCATCAAAAGGACCCAGTCCTCATTGTATCACCAGCACCAGCTCATAACAGGCACTTAAGAAGTCGTCTCCAGGGCTTCCCTGGTGGCGCAGTGGTTGAGAGTCCGCCTGCCGATGCGGGATACGGGTTCGTACCCCGGTCCGGGAGGATCCCACATGCCGAGGAGCGGCTGGACCCGTGAGCCATGGCCGCTGGGCCTGCGCGACCGGAGCCTGTGCTCCGCAACGGGAGGGGCCGCAACAGTGAGAGGCCCGCGTACCGCAAAAAAAAAAAAAAAAAAAAAAGAAATTGTCTCCAGGCCCTCCTTACTTTAGATTACTGTCTGTATTAGCCTCCTGATTCCCTGGTTTGCAGTCTCTACCTGCCTGTCTCCTCACTACCAAATCCTTCCTGTAAAGCACTGCTAAATCAAGCCAATCATCATTTCCTGCTCAAAACTTTCTGACTCCCCAAAACATACGTGCCAACTCTAAACTCCTCAGTATTCAAACCCTTCCATAATCTGGTTCCAACCAACTTTTCTAGGCTTTCTTCCACTCCTTACATATACTGTCAACCAGTCTAGACGAATAAAATTTCTTTAACCTTTTCTGCTCTTGTTGATTTGGTTCCACTTTTTGGAATGTGTTTGTTGCATGTGTCTATCCTACCCTACCTCCAAAGTCTAGTTAAACACCTGTCAGTGTTCCTAATCTTTTTTTTTTTTTTTTTTTGCGGTACTTGGACCTCTCATTGCTGTGGCCTCTCCCATTGCGGAGCACAGGCTCCAGACGCGCAGGCTCAGCGGCCATGGCTCACGGGCCCAGCCGCTCCGCGGCATGTGGGATCTTCCCGGACCGGGGCACGAACCCGTGTCCCCTGCATCGGCAGGCGGACTCTCAACCACTGCGCCACCAGGGAAGCCCTTCCTAATCTTTTTTAATGCATGAATCACATCCCAGGTTCTTTTGGTCATGTCTTCTTGTACCCCATACCCCTTAATTCCAGCTTAAGGATTTTCTATTCGAAGATTTTTAAAATTAATGTTTTGTTTGTATAAATACTTCATAAGAGTTGAACACATACTATCTTAAACTATCATTATATACTTGTATTATTTGTTTTACCAGATTTTAAGAGCATTAAGCTTTCTATTACTAATTAATTTTCTGTATTTCCCAGAAATTACTCTAGTGCCTTACACATAGTAGTGATGAGTACAATCTGTTGAACAAATGAAAAAATGTTTATAATATAGGGCTAGTGTTTGAAGTTGATCCCCTTTAGATAGCAGCCAATGGCTGTGCCGGGAATTTCTGAACTGCTGGAATCAGGGGGTATAAATCTTGGTAGCTTGGAACTAGAAGGTGAGTCTAAACCAAAGATGATCAGGTTGTAGTCAAATGCCAGGAGGCCAGACACATGCATCAAGTAAAAAGATCCAAAGGTCAAACCTGAGATGAAATGCAGAGCAAAGGGTATGGAATCAGGCAAAGACACAGTAGAAGCAACAACAGTTTAAAACAGGTTGATGGGGATCTGGGATAGTGGACTTCATCGCACTTACCAAATCAAAATGAGTGGTTTGTTGGTAAAATGGAGTTGCCTAAGAATCAGAAGTTGGGCTGGCAGCTATTTATCATTTCTAGCAAAGAAACACATACATGGAAATAAATTTATGATAGCAAACATAGTAAAATATAAACAGGCCTGCGTTGAGGGGTAGATTTAATTTGAGCTCCATTTTCTTGCTTCTGCCCTGTCATCTCAATTTATTTCACACCTTTGCACAAGTTCACATCCGAGTTCTAATGTATTTTTTGATTCCTTTATATTATGGATAAAGAAAAACATTTTAAGAGATATAGTATCATAGTACTCAATACCAAATAGAAAAATTCAGAAAAAAATTTTTGCTATAGTTTTTAGACTTTTAATCTACCAATCAGTAAAGCTACAATAACAAAACTATACCTAATAACCATTGATTTTCCTACATTGACTGTTCATGGACTGGAAAATTCCAAGAATATTTCACAAAGGTTTAAAAAATTTAATGTAAATTAAAAAATCCTAATTATAAGAAATGCATATTTTATTATTGAGAGCTCTGAAGAATTTAATTCCTACAACCTACCTTGCCCTATAAACCATTTGTTTTGTTTGCCTGTCAATCTGTGAGGTTGGCGTGAGGAGCAAAAACGCAGTGTTTCCTTGTACTAATTAGCAGCAAGCATTGTGGCAAAAACAAACGTCCACATGAAAAGCACAGCAAAATTCACTTTAAATCCTACTGTAAATATGCAAAAGTCCTCTGCATGAAGTCCTCTACAAAAGTCATCTGCATTTATTTTTATTGTAAAATAAGTTTTATTTTGAATTAAATGCTGAATGAAGTATGCTTTTAAAACCTATGTTATTCTTCCTGATATTACTGAGAGAAGGATAAACTCCCATATTAATTTCTTTAAAATTTAATATTTGGCAAGCAACATAGAAGAGCAGGAAGATCACTTACCAAGGAGCTACGTTACCTGGGTCCCACTTACACTTGGGGTCTTAGGCGAGTTATTTATTCTAAGTCTCAATTTCCTCATAATAAAATCTAAAGACTTGAATTAGTTCAGTGGTTCTTGCAAGGAAGATGCTTTGGAACTGCCTGTGGATATTTCTGACTTGGTAGATGTGAGAAGGGAGGGCCTGGGTAACTGTGACTTTATAATATTTCATAAGTGATTCTAATGCATATTACTGTCTAAGAACCAATGGTCTAAATAATTTCTTGGGTCCTTTGCGATTCTAAAACTCTACTTTTTACATCCAATCAATGGACTTTTAACAGCTCCTAGCTTTCATCATTATTCTCTTCTTAATAAGTGTATTTTAGGAAATAGAGAAGCTGTAATTATTAATAATAATTTATTCTAAATTATGAATAATAGCTTACAGTTACTGAGTGCTTACCAGTTCTAAGATATTAACTCATTTAAAATATGTAATTTAATCCTCACAATCACACTGTGAGGTAGGAACTAGTATTATTATCTGTATATTACAGATGGGAAAACTGAGGTACAGAAAGTAATTTGCCCAAAATCACAGAGCAGGTAACTAGGGAAATTGGGCCGGAGAGCCTGAACTCTTAACCAGTATGCTACGCTGCCATTCAATAAATGAACTATACGTACAAACATACCCAGCCCTGTTCCCCATACACATAGCACTGCTTTCCCTGCTACTTTTGGGGGAAAAAAAGGGTGTGTTTTTAGAAATTTGTGGGATCAGAAATGATGGAAAGGGGAAGCTGGGAAAGGCAAGAATGAAATGACTTAAGTGAGCTGAGCCTAAGACCCCTGTCCTGAGTGACAACAACTAGAGACTTGGATTCACAAAGGCCTCTAAAAAGGGTAATTACGTGTAGGAATGATTTCCCTTCCGTTATCATTTCATTCCATAATGTTTAAGACATGTTCTTTTTGACTGATCAAACATTAATTTTAAAAACATTAGAAATTTACCTTATTGGATGGACTAGACCCAAAACCATAAAGTAAAACAGGAAAGTAAGTACAAAAGCTAAGTTAGAGAGTCAGAGAGGGTAATAATTGAAATGATCCAGCCTAATACTAATTTTTGGTATACAAAGAATTTATAACACTATACCTTGGCTTATTAAGTATGAGATTCAGGTGGTAGAGACTAATACATTATAAGGATAACCTTCTCTTCCCAACAGTATAGATAAAGAATAATCTAGCTGAGGTTGGTGGTCCTGAATTTACAGTGTTAAATGCCAATCTGCATAGCAGTTATTTTTTCTGTCTGGGTGCACTCAGCAATCTGGGAGCAGACACCCAGTTAGAGCTGTTGTTTTGTCAGGTAAGCGATATCAGGGCAACAGGGCAAAGGAGATGTGGTTCCTGGCAAGAGAGTGGTAATTTAAAATAGAACGCAGCAGGAGATGAAAGAAGTGAAGGCAGGAGAAGGCTGATAGGGAGAAAGAAGAGAAGTCTATGGACTGGAGGTCCCAAGTCAGAGAAACCTGAGAAGGGTGAGAGGTTGCAGCAGAGTGAGGAAGAGTACTGGAAATGAGATGTTAGGGAACTGAGAATGGCTGTACTGGGAGTAACTGAGTGACAGAGCTAGGATGAAAGTTCTGGCCAAAGTCAAGTCTGCATTTATGAGGTTAGAGGTGAAACAGATTGGGTGTATGACAAATCCAGGATGTGGCAATAGAAGTGAGTGGGTGAAGATCACATCCAGGAACTCTGAGGCTGGTGCTGGGTGAGCTGTCTACTTGGGTGATGAATTCACTCAGGATGACGGGAGGAACGCAGGTAAAGAGGAGGACGTAAGCCACATGTCATAGTCATTAATAAATTAAGTCTTGCAAGCCTCTGAATATGCTTAGTACAGGGGACTGGGTATTCGGAAAAAGGTATGCTTCCCCCTTATCTATGAGTTTTCTTAAGACTAATCTTTGCTCTACTTTTTAGATTTAGCAAGAACCTCTGCTTCACATTTTCATCTTAAGGAGAGGTCTTCTCTGCTAAAGTCGAATGGAAAATGAAATTACCTGCTAATTCAGGCAAGAAAAATCTCAGCTCCCTACTCTCATAAATTTGTGAAAATAAATTGTTTAAAAACAAATTACAACTCAGTTGCCCTAGTTCTGGTTTGAAAACATCTGGTGAGACCACTGGGTACAGTTTCCCACTACCCTTTTTTTTTTTTCTTTAGGTATAAAAACACACATACAAAGGTTTCTTATAATCTTGAAAGAACAGGGTGGCAATGCTATTTACTGACAGGCTGACCTTTACACAAAGAACCCCAACCTTCAACAAGCTGAAATTACTGTCACAGATGCCTTCAGAATATTGTCTTTTTCAGAAAGCATCATGTTTTGTCCAAGTCATACAGAAGTGGCTATATTATGGACACCATTTGGTCACCAAATGGTGCAAGGCAGAGGGCAGGGGAAAATTATTTCTGCAGTACCAACTATAAATCTGATACTGTACAAGGAAAAATAGGAAATGTCAAATATGATTCCTAATGTCAAGAAACTTACAATTTACTTGTCAGTTACATAATACTTTAGCCCAGAGCTATGTCTTACATTTTTTTGAATCACTCACAGCATCTAACACAGGACTTTATAGATATCAACAAGAAGTTAATAAAGTTAAAACAGCAATACAAAATGTTTAGAATTAAGTAATAAAATACATGTTTAATATAAATGACCAAAACAGTTGAGCTTGTGTCATGGCAATCTATGAAAAATCTTGCTCCTATTCTAATTTTATATTTTTATTTTGAACACGTACTGACACAGGAAGGTCCCTATTCCTACTCATTGAAATCTTCAGGGAAGAAAAGAGCCAGGTCAGCTTTCCTTAGAGGAAGGAATTGGAGGTCAGGCTTATCCTGCACTAGGGCATCAAAAGTAACTGAGTCCTTACCCGCAACCTTTCTCAGATAGTCAAGGAAACCAGCCTTGAGCAATAGCTCTTCTAAGCATGCAAAACTATAGGTCAACCTGTTATTGAAACCCTTTCCCTCTTGGGTTCTTTGATTTTACATTATATTGTTATCCTTCCATTCACTTATCAAAAAATTATTGAGCACCTACTATATATCAGTGATGTGTTCCTATCTATTATTTCTGATTCCTTCACTACCTCTTCATTTTTCTACCCTACCACTCACACTTTCTCAGTCCTCAGGTCTATTCTTTTATATCATCTATCTATCTATCTACCTACCTATCTAGTCCTTCAGAAAGTGTACCAGTTCTCTGAGGTTCCCAGCCTTTAGGCTGATATCTCCCAACTTACATATCCAACATAAAAGATGGAAGGTCTTTTTTTTTTTATACAAACTATTCTTTTATTTATTTATTTTTAAAATTTTATTGGAGTATAGTTGCTTTACAATGTTGTGTTAGTTTCTACTGCACAGCAAAGTGAATCAGCTGTACATATACATATATCCCCTCTTTTTTGGATTTCCTTCCCATTTAGGTCACAAGATGGAAGGTCTTAAACGTCCTGCTACTACTGCTACACCTCACTGATCATTCCTTCTGAGTATTTCCTGCTGGCATCTCTTCCTCTAGGGAAGTACTAGGTTCTGAAATTTTTTCAACACTTTTAGTTTGTCTTTTCACTCTGTACTCTATCCTTACACAATTTCATCTCCCTCTCCGTCAATCGCTAAGTTTAAGAATGAATTTAATTCTATTCTTGCTCTTTCCATGCTTTAGGTCTTCATCAAGCCTGTTGCCCTTACTTTTATCCGGGTAACTCCTCTTCCTCTTTATTTAAATATTAGCTTAAAGTCATATTCTTCAAGAAAGTCTTTATTCTTCTCTCTAGGCTAAGTTGGACAGCTCTGCCATGTGACTTTATGTCACCCTGTCCTTTTCTTTTGAAGTATTTGTCATCTCAAATGATCTGTTTAATGGCTGTCTTGTCCACTAGACCAGGGGTCAGTAAACAATAGTCCGTGGATCAAACCCAGTCCCCCCGCCTGTTTTTTAAGTAAAGTTTTATTGGAACCCAGACATTCTTTCCTATATGTATTGTTGATGATTGCTTTTGTGTTTCAATGGCAAAGTTGAGTAGTTGGGAGAGAGACCATATGGCCTGATAAGCCTACAATTTATCTGTCCCTTTACAGGAAATTTGCCAAACCCTGCACTAGACTATTAGCATGAAGGCTGAAATCATGCCTGTCATTCTCACTTCTATATTCCCAGCACCTAGCATAATACCTGGTACATAAGTATTTTTGGACTAATTGTATTTCAGCCTCAAGCTTTAACCCATCTTGTCAGTGATATGAATGAGATCACATTAACTGGCCTGTGTTTATAGAAGCATTATAATCACTGCTTATCCAGATAATGATTGCAGTATTCTAGTCCAAGGCGGGTACAGAAATTAATCAAATAAAACACAAATGAATGGATTATTGCAACCACAGGTAAGTGCTCTGGAGAAAAAGAAACAGTACAATTCGAGTGTGTAACAGAGAACCATAATCAAATATATAGCTTGGGAAGGCTTCCCTGGGGAAGTGACCTTTGACCTGAAATTTATTTTTTATTTTTTAAAGATCTCTCTTTTTAAAAAATAAATAATTATTTATTTATTTTATTTTTGGCTGCATCGGGCCTTTGTGGCATGTGGGATCTTTCTGCTGCGGCGCACGGGCTTCTCTCTAGTTGTGGCACCCGGGCTCCAGAGCGTGTGGGCTCTGTAGTTTCAGCACGCGGGCTCTCTAGTTGAGGTGCGTGGGCTCAGTAGTTGTGGTGCATGGGCTTAGTTTCCCCGAGGCATGTGGGATCTTAGTTCCCGAACCAGGGATCAAACCCACGTTCCCTGCATTGGAAGGCAGATTCTTTACCACTGGACCACCAGGGAAGTCCCGACCTGAAATTTAAAGAATGAACTAACTGTGCAAAAAGAGGTGGAGAGAGGAAGAGCAAACCAGGCAGAAAGAATATCACATACAATTCTCTCTTCTTTGGAGAGAAAGAACATGGCATGTACTTGAAACTGATGTTCTCGTCAAATAATGAACAATAAAGTAAATTCCTTCAAAGTTAAGAGTAGGATCCAAAATGGAGCTAATCGGTGGGATATTTATAACTGTAAAATTTGAAACATTCTGTTATTGGCCGACAGTAGGAAAATGGAAAACTCTTGTATGTCCATGGCACAGCATATTATGTATCCATTAGAATAATTTATACGAAAAATTCTAATTTGCATGAGAAATGTTTCTGCTACAATGTAAAGTGAAAAAAAACGGGATTATTTCCACTGTGTAATATACTTATAGAAAAATTTTCTAGGAAAAAAGGGGCTAAAATGTTAATCATGACTGCCTTTGGGTGGGATTGAGTGTCCTATATTTTCTTTATGGTTTTCCATAATTTCTTTCCTATGCATTTCAAACCTTTAAGATTGGAAAAATACATTTTATTGAGAAAATAAGGAAATATAAGTGTTGGTCTGTGACCTACACATCTGACAGTAAATAGTCTTTCCTGGTCCCTGGAGGGATGTAAAATTAGGATCAAAACCCAGGGGAGCTCACTGTCAATAACAAAAATTATTAGTGGACGTTTTCCTGGAATGTGATTTAAGCTGTGAATATGTAAGTGCAGTGGGGACTTTGGGGCCAGGGAAAACCAGCCTGAGATATGCTGCTCTACAGACACACTGCTTCTGAGATTTTGAATCCTGATTATTTAAACTGAGAACTTAATCTAATCTTACTCTATGTGTGTTTGGTTTCTTCCTGCCTAGTCATGATCCATCAGAAATGCCCCAATATCAGTTCTGGACATGTAATTTAAATGAGGGTCCTGGAAAGCTCAATCAACAATTCTAATATTACTCTATTCTGAAAGCTTCTTTTTTGTTTCTCAAACATCATCTTTAATTTATAGGCTCAATGGTCTCTCCCTTAAAACTATTACTGCTAATTTATGGAAGTGGAAAAGTTGAGAGTTGTTTTTTCAAAGTGTTGCTTCTCCCTGTAACTGAGTAGATTAATTGGTTAAAAAGATAAGAACAGAGAGAAATTCAGCTCTCACCACAATGATTAATTTGACTTTCCTTTAATTTCTTTTAAAAAGAGACATAAAACCCCATTCTTTTAGTCAAAAAATATTTTATCATTCAGGCAATACATATTTATGTGTCTACCTTATACCCAGACAGCTGCTATGAATAAATTGGAGGAAACCTGCATGAAGTCTTTTGAGAGTGAGGAGAGCTGATGGCAATTGCCTCCAGAGTTTGCCATACTTAATTAGGTCTTCCAAATCCCTTCTGGGAGGAAATGAGTTTCTTTACCATCATGGTTTCATAGAGGTCAGACACTGTATGAAGGATTGGGTAAAAATTTCCCTTAGAAAAGATCAACTACCATTTATATGCATGTGACACCTAAAACCCACTGATCCCCTTTAAACTTTCATCCCAAATGTTTGTTTCATCACCAAGGTAGGTGGTATTATTTTTCTGACAATGGAAAAAAGGTCACCATAATTCTGCTCTCCCAGGTATGAGAATTTTGAAATCTTTTTAACTCAACTCTGTATTTTGCTCTGCTTGAGAATCCATAGCAAAAATTGCACATGACCTTTCCAGGATCTGCAATGATCATGGTTTCTAGCTGCAGACAGTGGAGTCCACTAAAGGAGTTCAGTAGAGAGAAGTAACTCCTCTTTGGGGGGCACTTAGAAATGTATGAGGGTATTTTTATCACAGTGGCATGTAGTGCCCAGGGGCCAGGGATGTTAAATATCCTGCACAATAAAGAATTGTTTCATCCAAAATATCAGGAGAAGCCCCCTTGAGAAACACTGAGCTCAGGGTCAACTTCATGGCATGCAAACTGTGCAGTCATACAGGGCCCTCTGCTTGCTTTAACGGTCTGCAGTTACCATTCTGAAAATCTTAATACTTTTATGTTTGAATGTCTGTTTTATAAAAGAAGTGGTACAATGGATCATACCTGCAAGCAGAGGAGGCAAACTGTTTGTCTTCTTGCTTACTACCCAGTTTGCACACAGTCTGCATAATGCCTCACAAGCACAGGATGCTGGTGAACCTAAGCATACAGGAGCTCTGGGAAAGTGACTACAAGGCAAACATGTTATATCTATGACTGATTTAGTGGAGGCGCTGACAGTTCCAAGAGACTATGCTTTCCATTTCAACCAGAACTTGCTTCAGGTGCAGAAAGAAGATAATGGCATCCTAAGAAATACAAGTGACCAAAGAATTCTATCGTAGCCTTACTTGTGTGTGTTACTTCCCTGTATGACCATTTACACTGAAAATGATGACATAGAAGGAAGGGGAAAGGCAGGGCAACCCATAGTTCCTTTCCCTTCAGTCCTTCCTTACTCAGGTTGGTAGGATATGTGCATATCAAGAAGGGAAAGAAAAACAGCTGAGTTAGTTTTGTGCTGCATTTACACTGTTCTGATAAGCAAAAAATACATCCTCGTGGCATGTACAAGCTACGAAATATGAATTGTGTCGTTTTGGTGATTTCATGTATGAGTTAAATGCTCTTATATTTGCATTTATAAATGGCACTGCACAATATAACGAGAAATGGTAAAATTCATTCTAATAATTTAAAATTCTAATTTTTCTTAGAATGACATTAAAAAGCAAATTAAAAAACAGCATGACAGGCTGAGGGAGAGATGACGGAAGAAAGAAAAAGCTTTGTATTTTAGTACGTATAATGGCACTTGTTCCCTGCTTTTTGAACAGGGGCCTTACATTTTTCATTTTGCTCTGGGCTCAACAAATTGTGTAGCTGACTGTGACTGAGCTAGTTTAAGCAGAAAGGGATTAAAGGATGGTATTTAGCTCATAGATCTCTGAGAGAACCAGAGAACCAGGCTTGGATAATACATGGCTAGAAACAACATCCAGGAAAAACCAAACCGGGAAGAACACTCATCCCACATCACATCCGCTATTCTAGCAGAAAGCCATCCTAGCACCACTTGCCAGTCAGCACCTATGACTCTCAAAATGGATGCCAGAACTCCTCCCCAGCTACCCAGAAGAACCAGACACCTCCACCACGGTGTTTGCCAGAAAATCCCATCTCCCTGAGTGCAACTGAGGCATCACGTTGCTCATTTTCAGATCTACGTCTTGAATGGGTGCATCTGATTGCTGGAAACTAGGTTACATGTAGTGAAACGCTGAAGCCAACATATAATTGTTAGTATCTTCTCCAACTAACTCCCCATTCAGTGAAGTCCCTTTGGTAGCTTGGGAGTATTCACACCATGAAAATGGGTCAATGCTACAAATCAGGTTCTTTCCCCTCCTCCAGCCATTGTTAATGATTTACTAGCACACCACTCATCCATGCCAGTACTCTAGTATTTTTTAATTTTCTAGCTTCTAAAGTACAGAAAAGCAAGCTAGAAAGGGGGCTGGATAAGTGTTGAATAAGCCATCTTATAATATCTACCAAAAAATTATGGTATCCATTGCCTTGTTCTAGATTATAAATTGCTAACAGACATTGAACAGTATTGGTACAGAAGGCTGAGCAGGTTTTACTAAAGGCATGACATGATGAGTATAGGTTAATGAACTAGAAGAGATAATAAAATGTCACTTGATATGACTGAAATATATTTCTATGATGCTGGACTATAAACTCTCTAAGGGCAGGAAACATGTCTGTTTTGTTTCTCGCTATATCTCAAATCACCTGGCAAATAGTCACTCAGCATTAACAGCAATAACAAAAACAGATGCTTTAAGTTTGTTAAGTATAGAGGTCAATTTCGGCATTTCTCATATTGTATGTAGATAACAGTTCCAAATGGTTTTATTGTTTTCAGATGAGTTAAATTTCTGGATGTCAAAGTTTATTATGATACTTTCACATACATTATCTCATTTTTTTTTTACATTATCTCATTTGATTAAGCCTTACAACATCCCTGAAAAGTTAAAACAGGAATTACTATCCATTTCATAGATGAGAAAAAAAAAAAACCCAAAATAGTTATCTTTCCAAACTCATTTACCTAGTAACTGATGGTTTAATTTTTCATTCTCTGACTCAAAATTCCAGAGCTCTTTCTTACCTCAGGAGAATATAATTATAAAACACATTTGATAATGATTAATTAGGGGAGTACTGTCAGGTTTTCAATTTGAACATTAAATTTTATTACATGCAATGGACACAATATCTTAATTTCATGCTGCAAATGTTTTTCTTCAAGAGTGAACATTCTTTCCTTGGAGTTCTAGAAGGATTTGAATGATGGTTGCAACTGCCTTTTCTTAAAGTAAATGAGTTGATTCAAGAGGTAGGAGGAAAGAAACCCTTTTCTAGAAATAGCTAATCTGTGAATCTCATACTTTTACCTTTTTCTAGTTAGGAGTAATATAATTTAAATATTATGGATGTACTTTATAATATAGTACAGGGATGCTCGATTTTATATTACTTAAGAATCATGACAGTGGTGGGTGGTCCAGGCCCCATACCCCAAAAATGTGATTTAGTAAGTGCCAAAATATTAAAGAACACACTAGTGCCATGAAATACTGTGAGAATCACTGGTACTGTGCATCTGATATTCAGCTTGTACAAAATATTTTACCAGAAAATGCATTTAGTATGGTAGTCCTATTTTTAAGTCACTTCTATACCTTTCTAAAACTAAAATCAAATTAGATTTTGCCTCTTAAAATATTAAGTAAGGTCCTGTATATT
This sequence comes from Lagenorhynchus albirostris, assembly GCF_949774975.1. Classification (NCBI taxonomy): domain Eukaryota; kingdom Metazoa; phylum Chordata; class Mammalia; order Artiodactyla; family Delphinidae; genus Lagenorhynchus; species Lagenorhynchus albirostris. The sequence goes on from NC_083106.1 coordinate 47,461,583, forward strand.
AGTAGAAATCTTGCCACCTATGTTTACAATCATGCTCTCTGGCTGAAAACTGCAAGCTAATTTGCTGTGGTAATCAGTCTCGAATCCCTCGGAACATAAACTCTTATTAGCATTATATGTTATGGGATTTATAGACAGCTTACCAGTGATCTGTCCCTCTGGGCCTTTTGCTTTTCCTACTTTAAGAACCACAATGGTTCCAAATGAGGGTCTCTCACACCACTTCAAATATACGGCAACCTACTAACCATTAAAATAACACCTGTATAATACACGTGTGAAAGAATGATCTCTAATTAGAGTAGATTGAAAACGACTGTCAAAAGTCCTAATTCTGTGGCATATTTCAAACTTGAAACCACGGTTTCTGCCTTCTACTGCTTCAATCTTTTTGATGGGAAGAAACCCTAATGGATTTTTATGTTAAACTCTCGTTGCACGGATAAGGAAACTGAGGCCCGAAGAGACCAAATTATTTGTCCAAGGTCACGCCCAATATTAGTGACCAAGTCAGACAAAAACCTAACGGTTCCAATATAATGGCCAAGCCAGCTGCATCTGTTACTACCCTTTTTTTGCTCTCCGTTTCACAACTGCACCCCTATTTCCCCCTCCCCCCCGCTTTTGGATAAAGTTGTTTTGTCTAACGGTCCTCCCCCACCTCCTTTTGCTTTTATGCCTTAGGATAGTAAAACCTTACACAAACTGTTAATGAATAACACTGGGAGTCCACATCTGACGTGGTGACTTTCTTGGGCCTTTTCTTCGGCCGAAAATTTCGCCGAAAGGCTCTTAATCCTACGTTCCGCGGGGAAGGGAGGGGAGGAAGGGGAGGAGGGAGGTCACTGGGAACTGACAAGTCCTTACACGTCCAGGCGCGCGCCCGGGACGCAGCCTGTGGGTCCTAGGAGGAAACCAAGGAAGGACATACTAGGGCGAGAGGGGAGGAAAGGGGCGGGAGAAAGACACCGCGGTGGGAAATCCCTGTGCACTGCATCTGCCAAGCCCTGACAAACCTAAGCAGAGCTGAGCGTGAATAAAACTCATTAAGCGGCCAGGCGCAGACACTGCAGAACAGCAGCTGAAGAGGGGGCGCGGTGGCTCGCGCCGCATGTGGGGGAACGAACGGCTGGGCGGCTCTTTTATAGGCCGAAGCCCGCGCTCGCGCGCCCCCGCCCCTCGCACCGCCCCTGGGCCACGCGCGAGGCCGCTGCGTTACCTGAGAAGGGCCGGCTGCGTCCGCCGCCCGCCCTCCCGCGAGGCTGCAGCGGCACGAGGGCTGCGCCTCGCCTCCCCGCGGGCGGGTTTTCTTACCTTGTAAAAAGCCGTTTCCGCGGCTGCCCCCGCCTACTCTGCAGAATGTGAAATGGCGGTCGGCGAGGCGAGCGCGATCACCGCGGCTCCGGCCAATCCCGCCTAGCCACCGAAACGGCCCTGAACACTGGCGTCCCCCTCCCGCCAGGCCCTCCGAGCCCATCCATGACATCGGCGCTCCGCCGCCCCCTCCCTCCGCTGCCCCTCACCCAGGTAGCCGTGCCCACCGGCCGAGTCATCGATCCCCCGCGCCCTGGGCCGGCCGAGCTTTCCGGCAGCTTCAGCTCTCGCTGCGTGCCCGGGGGCGGGGGAGAAAACACATACTCGGCCCCCGCCTGGATGTCCCGCTGGGGCGCCCTACCGGTTCCCTCCCTTTCCCGCCGCTTCCCCTCCCCCAACTACTCACAGCCTTCTCTTCGCCGCACACACAACCCCCCCTTCTTCCCTCCCCCAGTGGTTGCGTCCGTGACATCATCATCATGGCAACAAGAGCTGCAGCCTGGGACGGAGGAGCCCGTGTGATTCCCGGCGGCGGCGGCAGTGGCGGCAGCAGCAGCAGCAGCACCAGCACCGACGAAAGCGCGAGGGCTTCCTTCCTGTCGCCCCTCGCCGGGTGCTCCTGAGGAGGCGGCGGCAGCAGTGCCCACACCGCCCCGCCCGCCGCCGCTGTTCGCCGTGTCTGAGTGTGAGGGGAGGGGACCGAACCGCGGAGAGGAGGGGGCGCCGCCGCCACCGCGGCTGTGGGGCCGCCGCTGCGGAAGGAGCCGCCGCTGCTGCTGCCGCTGCCAGGTCTCTAGTGAAGAGGAGGTAGTGGCGGCGGCGGCGAACATGTTTTCAGTGAGGATAGTGACTGCCGACTACTACATGGCCAACCCACTGCAGGGGCTGGATATCTGCCAATCCCCCCTCACCCAGGCCCCTGTCAAGAAGGTGCCGGTGGTGCGAATCTTCGGAGCGACCCCGGCAGGTAAGCGGGCGGGAGCGGCGGACGCCCGGGCAGCCCTCCCCGCCGCGCACTCGCGCGCACGCCGCCGGCCCTCTCCGCAGACCGCTGCCGCGTCTTCCCTCCCCTTGGCCCTCCTCGCCTTTCCTCCCGAGCCTGACGAGAGGCGCAAAAATGGGGGTCCGTGCGGGCGTCGCGCGCCGTCCCCCGCATCCCATCTCAGGCGGGGAGGCGGCGGGCGCCGAGTGTTTACACTGCGTGCGGCGGTCGGGAGCCGGGTCCGCACTTGGGGTCGCGGGCAGGCGGAGCGGGCACCACTCTCGCCCCGGAGGACGGGTCAGGTGGCCGCGCCATGTCCTCCGTGAACGGTTGCGCGGGGCCCCGCTCTGAGGTCGGTCGCTGGTGGGACCGCGGACACCCTCTGCGTCTCCCAAGTTCCCCTTGCTGGAAATATTTTTCAGAGGAGTGGGGAAGTGTCAGCTCTGTTGTCAGTCGCGCCTCGTCGCCTCTTCTCACCAGCGCTCTCCTCTGCCCCTTCTGGAGATGCTGTGGGCTGAAGAATGGTGCCTGGGGCCAGATAATCTTTCTTGTTGAAGTGACCATGTGGTTCTGCTGTGAGTGCAGGTCGTAACTCCTTAGAGTTTGAAGTAAAGCCTCAGAGTCTGGGGGACAGGGCTGCGTCCCCAGGTGCATTGCTTTCAGGGAAATGTGTATCCACGGAAGTAGGAAATGCGTGTTTATGTTGTCCAACGTACAACATCCCACTTAATAGCGTGAATTTCATAGGAACCACATCTAAGTCCAGCAACGCAAATATTTAAAAAAAAAATGCTCCTGTGCTGGGGTGTAGCATTGCATTTTAAATACACGTACATCTAAGACAAAAACAATTTTGAAGAACCAGTGGGGTGGGGAGACAAGCTACGTTCTCAAAAGCTCTTGGGGATTTATGATAATGTAAGTAGGATAGTGGCCAAATTTACAAGGTTTTTAATTGTTTTGCTTTTCTACATGCTTTGAACTGCCTTTGTGAAGTAATGGAGCTGCCTCCTAGAAAGAGATGCTCTTACCTCTAGCTATGTACTGTCCTTTGGGATTTTAGATAGCGTTTCCCACTTGATGCTCCTTGCTCTAATCACCATTCATCTTATTACTGCAGTCAGTTTTCCTGTGGGCTATCAAGATAATAGCACTTTCCCAAACACAAGCACTCTAAGCAGTTATCTTTTAATGTGAATTCTCTTCGTTAAAAATTTCAATGTTGTTAGTGAGATTTGATAGAATGCTTCTTTTTAAAACAGTGAAAAAGATTTTGATGATATGGACTTTTTAAGATGGGGCATTTGGGTGCTGTTAACAATTTGTTGAAAGTGTAACACCTGAAACTTTGGAGGCTGGAGAACAGAGGCAATAAAGAGTTCTGAAGGATAGATTTTCTGCTCTTTTAAATATAGTGGTGCTGTCTTTGTTTCTAATTGGAATTTCAGTGTAATATACTGTTGTGTTTTTTTTCACTTCAGGTGCAGAGAAGGAATAAGATAGGGATGTTGATATAGCTCTGTTCAGCCAGATTTTGAAATTTTAAAGGGACATGCTAATAGGATATACTGTAGCATTGCTGCGTATTACAGTTTGTATGGTTTGGGTTACTTTTCTACACATAGTTTTTTTTTTTTCTCTGCACAAGTCATTAAATATGTAACCCTGAGTGATTTGCAAGCTCTGTTTTATAGGAAAGTTTTGTTTGTGGAAAAAAAGTGAATTTCAGAGTGAGCTAGGAGGAATTTTATTATGTGAAAAAATATTCTTTAAAAAATAAAGAGTATGGTGTACTTTTGTGTTTCTCAATATAAAAAAATATAGAAATGTGAACTAGTCTGTAAAAAGAAATACGTGTTTCTTCCTCTTGGACATCTTACAATAGATTACCAGCATCTCCCCCTCCCACCCCTTAAAAAAAACTGGATTAAAAAATCACTGAAATGTATAATGTAAATCAATATAAAAGTTAGACCTTTTTGTACATACATTGAAAGATATAAAACCTGATACAGAGAAATCCAAACTTCAAGTTGTTAAGGATAATTGAATTGAGTTTGCTATAAATATAAATATATAAATATAAATATAGTTCACAAACATAAATTTTTGTGTTTCCTCAAAAGGTGAAAAATTTTGACATCACTGGCATACATTTAGAGTTTACAGCTTTCAGAATCAAGCCAGCATTTTTAGCATGTCAGAAACTCCCAGTAAAATTAATATTAATTGAACATAAATAAAAACTATACAATTATTTGCTTCTGAATTCTCTCCCCAAAGAAAAGTAGTCCAGTCCACCTAGTAAAATAAATTTTGAAAATAATTAACATAAAAAAGAAGTCAATTTGACTTAGTAAAAGTCTGAATGCTAGAATTTTTAATGAAGACAGATTTATTGTTTGAAAGCACAAACTATATATATCTACTAATTAGTAAAATTAATGAAAAATTGTAACACATGATAAATCTACGTTAGAGTGTCATAAACTTAAGTCTTTCATACATAGGAAATTTTGGAAGTCCTCAATTCTTTACCTTGGTTTGGAGAAAATACGTTTTTAAACTGAGTTTGCTTTTCAAATGAAGTTGTGAAAAATAACAGCAGAAGAAATTTTTTCCCAAATAAAATGACCATTTCAGATTTATATTATAAATTTTGAACTGATTGGTTTATTACATTTTTACTAGTTCAGTTTTCCTATTATTGCATGAAAAGTGTTTTTCTGCTTTAGAAAACAGTCCAGTTGACTTCTGATTGTCCTGTGTTTTGAGGGCATATTTGAGTAATTTAAGAAATAAATTGTCTTAGGTTTAAGAGCTCTCATATCTTAAGTTGGTGAAATTTGAAAAGGTATTTTAAAAAGTGGTACATTCAAATTTGAATGATAAATCCTGACTAACTGATTTAATCCTTTGGTGGTTGAGGATATTGGTTCCTGAGAGAATCAATTAAATTTTCTTTATATAAGTGATGGAATTATTTTTAAAAAACCAAAAACCTCTTCTGCTTTTCTTTCACTCATTTAAAAATGTCTTGAATATTGTTTTGACATACAATGTATTTAGCAATATAACAATTTTTTGGTAACTTGTTTTAGTGGTGGGAAGCAAGGTTATAAATAACTAAAGTACAGGACAGCGTTTTTTCACTTAGATTTGAATATGGGTATGAGTGCTCTGGGAATTCACTTCAAATAAAATCCTAAGGCTTTATTGTAAGGACCTGACTCAGGTGGATCTGGGAAGCTGCCCAGTTACCACATACTAACTCTTGCTTATTAGTTGCCTGATGTAACTCATTTCATGTTGAGCTTAGACAGCTTTCTCAGTTTTCTCAACATCAATTTAAACAGAATTATCCTTTCAAAAAGCTTCCCTGCTGAGATGCAGAGTAGGAGTAAACAGAAGAGTGTGAGTGAGATGTTCACATAGCAAGTAATTAAACAAAGTAGGACAAACAGACTATAGAGGGAGCTGCTTGACTTTAAGATTACTGTAAGGAACTCTGCCATCTCCCCCCCCCCCAAGTCTTCCTCCAGCTAGTGAAAATTTTAGTAGATTGTTCTAGATGCTATGAAATCAGGTTATTCAACATAAGAAATTGATAATTCTGAAATGCTGTATAAAGTTATGTAGTTGCATAATCTCACTTTTTGGGTATTTTGGTGGATTATTAAATTTGAGATGAGTACAATTTTGAAAGCTAAAGCATTTATCAACAACTCAGATTACGAATAATTTCTCTAAAAAAGTCTTGTTCATAGGCTTTTTTTTTAAACCATTTAAAAATATTTTAACATCACATAATGCCTATTTGAAATAAATATTAGAAAGATTTTTCAGGAGCACTACTGAGATTTAGTGATTTACCACAAACAAAATTAGTCAGTTTATTTAGTAGGTATTTGAAGCTTGAGTTGCAAATTTTGTTAGTTTTCTGTATTGTGTTTGACTTAAAATAACCATCAGTTAATCAGAAGCTTATTAAGCAGGAGTCCTCTTAAATCTGTGGACACAGTGGAATGTTGTAGTACGTGATTCAGTTCATTCAGTGAACACTTAATGAGAACCTACTGCATATATATTGAGCTATGTTTTAAGTGCCGTCGTTATGAACAATTTTTACCCTCCAGAAGCTCACAATATAGGAGGGATGATAGACATGTAAACATAAGTCAAACATAGTTTAATTGGAATATAAAAGAAATGTGTGTAAGACAAAGTGAGGACTCAAAGGAGGACATGTTCATTGACCACCTAGCAGGCAAAAAGGGGAGTCAGGGAAGGCTTCATGAAGGAAGTATGGATTAAGTCATTTTAAAGCAATTTCAAAAGAATATTAAAATTCTGATAGAGGAACAGATACAAGGTAATTCACAAATGGAGAGAAAACTGCTCTTGGCTGGGCAGCTTGGCAATGCATATCAGAATCCTTGAAATGTTGTTTTTTGACCCAGTAATTCCAGTTTTAGGGATTTTAATCTATGAATGTAAATCTTTTGGCAAAATCTGATTATCTTTTGAATCCATCTACTTCTTTCATTATCCATCACCACCCTAGTCTAAACTACTAGCATTTTTGGATGCATTTACAATAAACAGCCTCCTAATCTTGGCCTACCCCAATCTATTCTGTTCCCTTCTAATCTGTTTTCTACACTGTAATCAGGAATCTTTTCAAAATGCAAACCTGATTATATCACCATACTACTTGGTATGCTTCAGTAGCTTTCCATTGCATTTAGGATAAGGACAAAGCTACATGTCTTATGTGGTGGCATCTACATGTCTTACAAGGTCTTGCACAGTCTGGTCCCTACCTCTCTATCCAGTAATGGCTTGAGCCATGTCCTTCTTGCCTTCCTCTTTATGTTCCAGCCATATTGACCTTATTTCAGTCCCTTATTCTTGCCATGCTCCTCCCTCAATGAGGGCTTTGTACCTGCTGTTCCCTCTGCCTAGAACGTTTTTCCTTTTCCTTCACCTAAACTCCAATTTGTCATTCCTCAGGGAAGCCTTCCATAGACTCTCAAAGCTCCATAAACTCTCCTTCATAGCACTTGCTATAGTTGTAATTTTTATATACATTGGAGATTGATTGTTTTTCCCAGTAATCTCCATAAATGCTGGTAATGCGTTCATTTTTGCTCACCATTATACAGACAGTGCTGACCACAGTGCTTGAAACTCAAGCATTTGTTGCAAGAATTAATCAATAGATGATAGGCATAACAGGGAACAGCCCCAAATGTTCAACAACTGAGAAATGGTTACATAAATTGGGCATATTCATTTAGTAGAATTTATGTCATTAAAGTCATGTTTTCATGATTATAATATAATATATAATAATATGGGAAAATGCTATCAGTATATTATATGAAAAAAATCAGTTTGCAAAATAATCATTTATGCAGAAAAAATGCACCAGAATATAAAGGTTGGTTATCACTGGGAGGTGTATTTTGTATTTTTCAGATTTTCTTCAGAGAACATGTATTGATTTTATAATTTGGAAAAAGAAACTATACAAAATTAAGGAAAAGCTGTCAGAAATATGGGAAAAGGACTTGAGGTTGATATTGGGCTCCCAAATAAGTATCAACTAAAATGCATGATTGCATGATGATAGTGTTAAACTTGATTATATAAATTCAGTTTAGGAACTGCAAAATGATTCTTATATTAAAGAAAACCAGTAATTTCTAGTTTTATTATACTCATTTATATGTAAACTGATTTTAATTTTAAAATGTTTTGCAGAGTAGGATGGCTTTGGCACATGACAGCAATGAAACAGAGCAGAGACTCTAATATATGTAAGAACTTAGTGTATGATAATGGATGCTACCTTTCCTGTCAGTAGTGGAAAGAATTCTTTAATAAAGTGTTGGCTTCCAGATAAGTGAGAAGATTTAAATGTGAAAACAAACAAAAAATGTAGGATAATTATTTTAATTTAATCTAGGAATGGTGAAGGCCTTTCAAAGTATGAAACAGAACTGAAGCCAGATTGCTGAATTTTACACCGTAAAAATAAAATTCTGTATAATGACAAAAATCATAAAGTTAAAAGAAGAGTAGACTAGTAAAAATTATTTGTACACTTTTCACAAAGGACTAATTTCCTCTTAATATACAAAGAGCTCCTAGAAAACAATCCAGTAGAAAAAGTGAGCAAAGAGAATTCATATGAAAAGATGTGCAATTTTATTATAATGAAGATGTAAATTAAAGCTACAGCATACCATTTATCACCTATCTAATTAGGAAAGATTGATTACATAGTATAACTTGGGGAGGGTGAGAGGAAGGGGAAATGGGCATTCTCATATATTGCTGGTGGGAGTATAAAATGTTCATTTTCTATGGAAAGCAATTTGTAAATCATTTTCAGAATTTAAAAATGCGCGTATATTTTAGTGGTGGTTTTTTTTTTTTGGCCGTGTCGCGCAGCTTGTGGGAACTTACCCTACTAAGGATTGAACCCGGGCCCCTGGCAGTGAAAGCCCAGAGTCCTAACCACTGGATCGCCAGGGAATTCCCTTTTTTTTTTTAAGTTCTTTTTTTACTTTTTCATGTATATTTTCATCTAGCAACTTCATTCAAGAATTTTATCCTCTAAAAGATATTATATATGTGTTAAATGAACATATAAGAATATTTGTGGCAGCATTGTTTGTCATTGCAAAAGGTTGGAAACAACCTAAACATAAACCAGTAGGGGAGTAGTTAAGTATTATTATGGCATATCTATTCAATGGAATACTAGGCAGTCCTTAAAATAATGAGGCAACACTATGTGTACTGCTGTGGTGCCATGTCTGATAAGAGGAAAAAAAGCAAGATGCAAGACTCCATGTGTGGTATGCTGCCATTTGTGTGGCTTAAAAAATATATATGTATGTATAAAACATATAAATATAAATAAATATATGTAAATAAAAATATAAATATATATGTATAAGTATATATATTGTACACATATATCTGGAAGGATACATGAGAGTTTTGTAACAGTGGTTGCCTCCAGTGAGGGTAACTGGTGGCCTAGAGGACAAAGGTGGGAGTCTAATTTTTTTTATAGTTTACTGTTTGGTAACTTTGGGATGTTTTTTGCCATGTGCATGGGATACCTGTTCAGAGTTAATTTTTTTAGGTTATGTTGTGCTTGCAAGAATTGGTAAGGAAGAACAAAAATAAAAGGGCATAGTAGTCCTAAATAGTTGTCAAATGATTACTGCAGTACTGTTTAATTTTAGGTTTTAATTTTACTGTTTAATTTGAGGTCTTCTAATTCAGAGCTTCCAGTTGATGTTATGTGGCTCTGGGCACTAGTTGAGTGGGGTCTGAAGGTTGGGTGTGGGGTTCCTGTAAGCAGAGAGCATGATGAGCATAACTAGCAGGTATTGCTTTGTTTGATACTTTAAGTACATTAAAGAAGGTGCTTTACTACTTGGAATCTACTTCAGCCAGCCAGAGTATGCAGCTGCCTCTTGTCAAGAAAGGATCGTGGAGCTGTCATTGGAGTTTGTATTCAGGGTGCTGAGGAGTGTGTCATCCAGTGCAAGGTGCAGCCACTGATGATGAGAGGACTGGGTAGCAGGGATGTTGCACTGGGGGGCCTAGCTCTACGCCTGAATTTTGCCTGTATTGGATTCTCTTAGCTGTTTGATGTGCCATTTAGCTTGTTGCAAGGTGACTGCCTAATAGTGCATGTATGTTCTGAAAAAATAAATCATCATTGTTATTTTGAAATATTGCTCCTGATGTGAAAAAGGTTGGATTTGAAATTCATTCATATTGTTACAAATTTTATTTAAATTAAAAAATTTCTTCCATAATTATATAAAGAAAATGTGATAAATTTTTTTCATCAAGCACCATGTCGATGCCTCCAAATGCCCTCTTGTTGGCCAGTGTGCTGAACAAATATTATTTACAGTGTGAAAGGGGTTGGAAACACTGTTCTGGTGAAATTCTCTCATTTTATTTAAAGAAAACTGATATCTAGATAGATAAGCTCAGGGATTTGTCCACTTTACAGTTGGTTGGTGTGGGGCTGGGTCTGAAAACTGGGGATCTTGACTCGGCCCTTACTGCCTCACACTGGCTCCCCAGACCTGAGGGAAAATTGGAAAGGCATCGGTTATAATTGAAAGACGAACATACAGACGTTAAGAGGAAAAAAAATGCACGTACACAGTTTAGAAATCTTTGAGGGCCTGCTGTGTCCGATAGTGCTTAGACTCTTCCTGTAGCCTAGGTTATATAGTAGGATTTGTTTTGTGATAACTGTAGCTATCTCCTTTTAAAGAATAATATAAAGGTTAGACTATAACAAGAGGAATTTAGGACAGATATAAACAAAAATTGATACTAGAATTGTATGTATATAGTTTTCCAAAGAAAAGGGGAATGAATCAGGAGACCTTTCAAGTTCCTCTGGTGCTGTAATTAAACTTTTTCTGGTCTTGCTTTTTATTGGATTAGAATTTGTTCAATTAAAAATGAGTGAAAAATGATTGGGGTTTAAGTAGGTTGGGGTTAAATAGGCTTCAAAGAAAGTTGCCATTAGCCTTAGATATTTCAGAGAAATACTTAGAAACTTATTAAGATACGGGATACAGGATGGTATATGTCACTTCGGTACCTGGCTGCCATTTTAACACCACAGTGATGCTAAATAAGAGAGGAAATAAATAATGGGAGTTAAGGTACACTAAACTTCGGGTAAAATTGTGTTAACTTATAGTTTCCAGATAAGATACAGATAAGGCAGGAGTAGGTGTCTTAGGCAATTTAAAGAAAAACACTTCACTGTCTAGACATAAAGTAGATGCACTTTGAGACCAAAACAAATTATAAGTAAAACCCTCTTAGTGACAGCTATGTAACCTTTTGGTGTGTGGTTGGGTGGGGCTTGTTTGTTTTTTGTTTATTTTTTTGTCATTTCTTTTAAGTTTTCCAGATGATCTTCTGTGTTTCTTCCGGTTCTCTGTAGATTTTTAAGTATTTCATTTTTTTAAGTGAAAAATATTTTGTTGCTTAATTAGTATTGGCAAACTGGACTGTTTTCTGCAGCAGAAATTGAATATATGCTTAGCAAAGTAAATTTGGAGGAAAAAGGGCAGTAATTGTCTTCTGAAAACTTAGGGTTTTTTTGGTCCAATTCTGTTTTCTTTTTAGATGATAGCTGTGGGAAGTACTAAGATTTTGAGGTCAATTTCCTTGGGGACAGTTATTTAATTTTCTTTGGGTTAAGAGAGCATTTACTATATATATGATTCAAAGAATAAAAGAAAGCATGTTACCTCAAAAATGCTTGTGTAGTATATAACAGTTTAACAAGAGTTTTCTATTTTTCTTCCATTTATTACAACTACCAAGGAAGTATAACAGGGATTAAAAGAAATATCTTATTTTGCATATATATTTATACTTCAAAGTAATTTATACATTAAATTAGGTTTTGTTTGAGATGGTGAAATGAAAGAGTTTGTAAGTAAGAATACATGTTGATATGTGAAAAAATGTGAAGTTAAAACATGTTGACATACTCCTAGTTTCTCAGAACAAGAAAATGACTAATCTAAATTTCATTTCAGAATAAAAACCAAGACAAGCCACATAAAAGCAACCTAAAAATTAAACTGTCATCATATTATTTGTTTTAAAACTATGGAATAATATATCTGAGGAAGATTTCTCTCAAAATTGTTTTTCTCAATTTCAAGTAAGTAATTTATTTTGGTTAATATATTGGGGATGAGGGGAGGTGGGGGTGAACCTTGGCATTGAAGTTGATAAATCTACTCATCCTTAAAGTAACAACTCAAATATTAACCACTTTAAAGCCTTCTGTGACTCCTTTGCCCATTCCCAAAAGATTACCTCTTTGGTCTTCCACAGTCCTAGCCTCTTTTCACATGGCTGATAAAGGACTGACTACACTGAGTGTTGTGTTTGTCTGTAGGAATAGTCATATGGCACTACCCTCGTGTGCCTCCTGCCCCTCACCCCTACCCCAGGATCCTCCACACTGCCTTCTGCTGCTAAGAAACCCTGGATAAGTTATTTTATTTCTGTGAGCCTTAATTTCCTCCTCTGTAAAGTGAGTTTTAATAATTTCTACCTCACTGGATTATGATGATTAAACATGGTAAGCAGCACATATCTGGCATATATAGTAACATAACTGTTACTTTCTTTCTACCCCTTCTAACTCCAGAATCTGCCACATTACTGCTATATACCAAGCACTCTTTAAAATGTTTGAGTTGAATTGAAGTGAAAAATGGAATTTTTGTAGCATTTATTCATTCCTCAGAATAGGACAAACTAAAATACCTGTACATTGTGGTGTAAGGCTCTTTACAGTTGGTCACTGACTCGTATGTCTTAAGTCTAGGTAATTACTGGTTTAAAACACTTTTAAAAAATTGGCTATGTTTTATAAGTACCCTACCCAGGCCTAATTTTTCTTTTTAAACTGTTGGTGTGTGTGTGTGTGTGTGTGTGTGTGTGTGTGTGTGTGTGTGTGTGTGTGTGTGTGTGTGTGTGTGTGTGTGTGTGTGTGTGTGTGTGTGTGTGTGTGTGTGTGTTCTTGCCTTGAAAAAGGGCAGTGTTAAGCCATTGATCAAGGAGTAACTACAGTTTTGCAATACTGCCGTTTAGGTTAAGTGTATTTCTTGTGAAAGAGCCTTATTTTCCAAAGCCATTAGTAGTGCCTTCTTTTTTTAAAATGATGGTAGAATGAGTTGGAAGTGTGTGCGCGCCAGAGATCATAGTAAAGGTGACAGTGGGAACTATCGCTCTCTTCTTTTTTTGTCTTTTGTGAATTAGTAACACACACACAAAAATTGAAGCCTTTGGTTTTTAAACCGATTTAGTATTGTGGAATGTGGACCAAATGAATTTATTATTGCCTAGAGTTTCAATTTTCTTCACCATATTTTTTCTACATATATTTCCAGGTTTTCTTTTGTTTTGTTTTTTAATAGCATTGTCTTCTCGTTTTTTTCATGAAGTTATTAGAAATATTTTCAAATTAATTTTGATTAATCACACTTTGGTTGATGTTGCTTAGTGATTATAAAATAGAAGCCAAGTTAGTCAAAAGACTTTAAGGTTACATCATTTTACTAACAGTGGTTATAGACCATTTATTGAGCCCTTACTGTGTGCCTTATTCTAGTGTTTTAATTTTCATGACTCTATAAAATAGTTATTACTATCTCCGTTTTACAGTTGAGGAAATGAGGCATGAAGAGATTAATTAACTTTTGCCTGAAGTTATTCAGCATATGTTTACCTCATAGCATGTGAGAATTAAAATGAGGGAACATGTATTAGGCCATTACCTGCCTAAACAGAAGAAGCAGAGAAGCAGAATCTGAGACATATGTTTCCTAACACTTCCAGAATCTGATAATAGCCATTACTGAGACATGACAGTGACCATGAATGTATTCTTATTCATTAATGTTTTTTGTAATAAATATACCCTGCTACTCTGTACTGACCCTTTTTTTCCTGAGCAATATTAATGTTTCCTCTCAGATTCATGTTATCATTTGAACTGAATTATTTTGTTTTTATGTGTATGTGTTTATAAGGTGATGGTAGGGCTTTACTGTAATATCAATCTGATATAAAATATTTTTATAAGTTAATTAAATAATATATGAATATATTCTCATTGTGAAATTTAAAAAAGCAGAAACAGGCAAAACAAAAATTTTCCTTGGCCACTAATCCTGTTCACCTCCCCACTTGTATCAGTTTTTGTTTAGCAAACCTGCCCCAAAACTTAGTGTATAAAACAATAGCCATGGGCTTCCCTGGTGGCTCAGTGGTTGAGGGTCCGCCTGCCGATGCAGGGGACGCGGGTTCGTGCCCCGGTCCGGGAGGGTCCTGCGTGCCGCGGAGCGGCTGGGCCCGTGAGCCATGGCCGCTGAGCCTGCGCGTCCGGAGCCTGTGCTCCGCAGCGGGAGAGGCCGCAGCAGTGAGAGGCCCGCGTACCGCAAAAAAAAAAAAAACCCAAAAAACAATAGCCATTTGTTAGCCCATGATTCTGGCAAGGGCTCAGTTCAGCAGTTCTGCTCCTGCTTCTGGCTGGGCTTGCTTATGTGGCTGCAATCAGCTGAGAGGTCGTCTGGAAGCCAATTGGCCTAGAATGGCTTCACTCCTATGTCTGGATATTGGTGCTGGGGTGGCAGAGAGCCATGTGTCTCCAGAAGGCTAGCCTTCATGTGGAGGCAGTAGTAGGATTTGTAGGAGCAGCAAGTGAAGGCAAGCCCCATATATTTTGTCTGATGGGCCAAAGCAAATCACATGGCCAAGCCCAGAGTCTGTGTGGGAGGAATTTCCTAAAAGTGTGTGACTCATTAGGGGGCCATTACTGCAACAATCTGCTATACCTCTGTTGCTGGCCGACTCATTTTTCAGAAAACATTTGTCAGTGTACAGTGCGCTACTCTTGAAAAAGTATAGTGTTTAAGCAATTTATTTACCAATTCAGATAAATTTAGTTAATTTCTTGTTCTCAGTTGTTTTATTCCATTCTCATCATCCTTCAGCATCATTCCTGGTCCCATTCACCCAGCAGATTTAATTGATCACCCACTAAGTGCACAGTAGGCCATCATGAGGTGAGGAGCAGATGGAGCAATACTACTGTGTTCATCATCAAAGTTTCTTAAACTTGTCCACCTGTCTGCTTCATTGTATGAACAGTATTCTATAAAAGCAGACAATTACTAACAAATTTTTTAAAATGACCCACAGCTCACACCAGCCTGAACATATCTTATGTACTACATTTTTTAAATATCTTACAAGGATTTCTTCCAGTAAGAAGAACTATATAATACAGAGGTTGTTTCAATCTGTACTCCCACCAGCAGTAATGAGACTTCTTCCATATTTTCACCAAGGTTATGGTCTCAAATGTTTTGATCTTTACCAATCTAATAGATAAAAATTATAGATCTCAGTGTAGTTTTAATTTGCATTCTTTTATTATGAGTGAGATTGGATGTCCTTCCAGATACTTGAGAGCCATTTGTATTTCTTTTTCAGGATACCACTCGTTTATCTTTTACCCACTTTTCTGTTTGAGTCTTGGTCTTTTGCTTACTGATTCCAAGAAGCTCTTCATATATTAGGAAAATTGGTCTATATCTGTGAATTGAGTTGCAAATATTTTTTCTAGTTTTATTCTTATGGTAAATACATTTTATTTAAATAATTTTTTTTCATTTTATAACGAAGTTTGTATCTTAAATGACGCTTTTAGAACACATTTAGTTGAGGTTAGGTTTAAGTATTAGCTTTGGGAATGGAAGAACACTTATTTAGAGAACTTACCTTTCAAAACCCTGACTTAAAATGAAAAGTTTCAAAAGGATCCTATCTTTGATATACTTTTTTCTCTTCTAAGTTTGGTACTATCATGAGACCACTCCTTTTTTTTTTTTTTTTTGAGACCACTCCTTTTGACAGACCAGTCCAAGAAGTAGGATCATCCTTTGGAGGGTAATTTTTAGATGATTGACTGTAGAGCGTAGGCGGAAAATACATTTCTGTTACTTAAAATAAATTGTTAATAATGTTGCTTTGAGTGTTACCTAGTTCAGTGTGCATTGTGTGTATGTGTTTGTGTGTAATGTGTACAGTATACACACATATATAAAGTGGTAGTGTTTCAAGCAGTGCTCTCGTATAACCCTTTATCTCTTTAGCCAGCCTTTACCTAATCAATCATATAGCTATATTAGTGTGGCTACATTTGGCTGTTGTTTTTCCAGTGGGCCACAAAGAAGAAAGACAAACAGACTGTGACCTTTTTTGAGAAAGCAGTAATGCTACCCATTACCCAAATAATATCCTACATTTTTAATAAGATTGTAATGAGGTAGGAAGAGGATAGCAGAGGCATCTATGATATATGCAGCATCTGACATTATGAAATACTTTGACTTCTTCCCTTGAATTCTATATAAAAGTGGAATAGAAAACTGCAAGGCTAAAGAGATTAGCATGTTTTAAGTCATTTAATGTAGTTCTCAAAAGTTTTTAAAGTTGGCAAACCCTTTCTTCATAATCATTTTACCCAGCAGCATCAAAAAAAGCAAAACCAGACAGGAATCCTTAAGTGATTCATAGTGAGAAATAGTAGAAAACCCTTTTTTGCCATGCTTTACATGGTTTTTAATTTTTCAAAGTTGTCAAGGTATTGTTTAGGGTCTGTTATATCATCAGTATCTTTATAAATGTTTCATCGACAATTAAATTTTTCTATTTATTTGTTACCAAATTGTTGACATACTATTATTTCCTTGATTGATTCTTTTAAAAAAATTCTAATATTTCTGAGGTTGTAATACATCTCACAATGTGTACATTTTACACAGTAATTTTTTCTCCTGAAAAGCTAGTATTAAACTGATGGTACATCTTATAATAGATGACTTCCTGAAGGAAATGTGACATTTCATAATTTGTTTTCTTTTTTTTTTCATCATTTGTTTTCATTCTCTACTTATTTTTAATCTATTCTGTCATGGAATGAGACTTTCCCACTTTATTTTGTTCTTCACTTTCGCTTTGCATCTCTAATTGTTTTAACTTTTGTATATTTTGATGTTGTGTTATTGGCACATAAAGCTTTATAACTGATAGGTCTTTTTTTTTTTTTTTTTTTTTTTTGCCGTACGCGGGCCTCTCACTGTTGTGGTCTCTCCCGTTGCGGAGCACAGGCTCCGGACGCGCAGGCTCAGCGGCCATGGTTCACGGGCCCAGCCTCTCTGCAGCATGTGGGATCTTCCCGGACCGGGGCACGAACCCGTGTCCCCTGCATTGGCAGGTGGACTCTCAACCACTGCGCCACCAGGGAAGCCCTGATAGGTCTTTTATAGCAGTACTTTTCAAACTAATTGTGGTGAAGAATCAATTTTTTCTGATAGCTCTTTAATATACATTAAAAATGAATTACTAGGGACTTCCTGGTGGTGCAGTGGTTAAGAATCTGCCTGCCAGTGCAGGGGACAGGGGTTTGATCCCTGGTACTGGAGGATCCCACATGCTGCGGGGCAGCTAAGCCCGTGCACCACAACTAATGAGCCTGTGCTTTAGAGCCCGCAAGCCACAACTGCTGAGCCCATGTGCCACAACTACTGAAGCCCGCATGCCTAGAGCCTGTGCTCCGCAACAAGAGAAGCCACCACATTGAGAAGCCCACACACCACAATGAAGAGTAGCCCCTGCTTGCCGCAACTAGAGAAAGCCCGCGCGCAGCAACGAAGACCCAACGCAGCCATAAATAAATAATAAATAAATTAAAAATAAAATCCACCTCTTTAAAAAAAAAAGTGAATTACTAGAAAAATGAAATGAGAAAGAAAACCCAACAAGCTTCCTTTTTTTATTATCATATTATTAAACAGGTATAGAATTCCTGTCAAATTTCTGTAAAAGTTTCTAGTTTGATACTTGCTTGTTGCAAACCTATAACAAACAACTTTGTCATAGACTGCATTTGAGTAGCACTGTAGATATCTTTTTCTTTTTTTTGCGGTACACGGGCCTCTCACTGTTGTGGCCTCTCCCATCACGGAGCACAGGTTCTGGACGCGCAGGCTCAGCGGCCATGGCTCACGGGCCCAGCCGCTCCGCGGCATGTGGGATCTTCCCAGACTGGGGCACGAACCCATGTCCCCTGCATTGGCAGGCGGACTCTCAACCACTGCGCCACCAGGGAAGCCCTAGATATCTTTTTTTAATCAGTCTAACGAGACCTTTTAATTTTCTTCTTGAGTCCTGTTTCTTGTTCCACATCAAAATTATTACCTATTTCCTTTAGTTTGACTATTTACATGTTGTATAATTGCCTGTCACTATTTTTAATTCTTCTTAAGTCATTTCATTTTTTTTTAACCCCATCTGAGGATCTTTCCAGTAGAGGTTTTAAACTATAAAAATTTGCTGTAATTGATGTATTTGATTTTTACTCCTATAATTTTATACTTTTAAATAATTCTGTTTTACTCTTTGCTTTCTGTTTTTTGCAGCATAAACTCTTATGTGCTTTATTAAGCATGATACAGTAATTTTTAAAAGCATATATACAGAAATGTAGTTTTAATGATAAAATTTGGGAACAAATAAGAAACATTTTCTTTTATGTAATACAAGGAATTTAGCTTGTTTTAATTTTTATACTCTCAGCTTCTGAGTCTTTAACTTATAAATGTTGAATGTTTTAAACGGTATATCTTCTCTTTAATATTTAGCTTATGTGTTAAATTTCAGTAGAACAATTTAGACTTACCTCTATGTATTAATTTTGTATGGAGCACCACCTCTCATCTATGTATACCACACCATTTATACCCATTCTTGAGTTCCAGGTTTAATTTTTTTTTTTTTTTGATTGCCTCAAATACATTTCCACGTACTATTTTTCAGGAGATATCCAGGTGGTTTACTTTTCTGAATCCTTGAATATCTGAAAATGGCTTTTTTTGTGTGTACATGTCAATGTGAGCATAGCTCAAAATGGTATTCTTGTGTCCCAGGCTTTTCCTTTAAAATTCTCTAAACATTATTCTGGTGTCTTTGAATTTTGACTGAGATAAGAAAGTCCTTTTGATGTAGAGATGCTGGTGTTTTTTTTTGTTTGTTTGTTTGTTTGTTTTTGTAGTACGTGGGCCTCTCACTGTTGTGGCCTCTTCCATTGCGGAGCACAGGCTCCGGACGCGCAGGCCCAGCAGTCATGGCTCACGGGCCCAGCCGCTCCGTGGCATGTGGGATCCTCCTGGACCGGGGCACAAACCCGTGTCCCCTGCATCGGCAGGCAGACTCTCAACCACTGCGCCACCAGGGAAGCCCTGGTGTTTTTTATTTTGGGATAGTTCTTCTATTATGCCTTTGATTATTGCTTTCATTCCATTTGTTATGCTATTTTGTTTTTAAATTAATGAAATACCTGTTATTTGTGGATTGGTTTACATTTCATTTTTATACCTGCCTTCCCTCTTATTTTTAACTTTGTCCTTTCACGTTCTTGATGATCCTTTTTGTTTTCATCTTCTTACATTACTGATATATTTTCCTGTAATACAGATTCTATTCTTTCTCATCTCCAGTATGGATTTTAATTTTGTTGTTTATGTTTCTTTCCTTTTCCTTATCTCTTAGGGTGCCATTTATATCTTAGTCTGCGTATCTCTATTGTGTTTTTATTCCTTCCTTTTTTTTTAAAGAATATGTTGGGGGTAGGAGTTTATTAAATTATTTTATTTATTTCTGCTGTGTTGGGTCTTCGTTTCTGTGCAAGGGTTTTCTCTAGTTGTGGCAAGCGGGGCCCCTCTTCATCGCGGTGCGCGGGCCTCTCACTATCGCGGCCTCTCTTGTTGCGGAGCACAGGCTCCAGACATGCAGGCTCAGTAGTTGTGGCTCACGGGCCCAGTTGCTCCACGGCATGTGGGATTCTCCTAGACCAGGGCTCGAACCTGTGTCCCCTGCATTAGCAGGCAGATTCTCAACCACTGTGCCACCAGGGAAGCCCCTATTCCTTCCTTTTGTAACTGATCATCTTTCCTTATAAAAGATGTTTCACAGAAACTGTATTTTCTTTTGTCTTATCGAGAACACAGCAGAGATACTGTCTACATTTCTTCTGTTTCCTCATGTAAATTATCACAGATTCTTTTCTTTGGCATTTTAAGAAGATGTGCTGAATGTTTGTATAGGTCCCAAGTTTATCCTTCTATGAACAAGAGGCTATTTATCCACTCCTGATGTTTGCAAGTAGGCAGAGTTTGGAAAGTCCAATTGATTATCTTCATTTTTGCTTATAAACTGATAGACTTGCCTTCCCAGATATACAGAGCTAATAATTGAGCACAGCCCACTTAGATGAAAACATTCATTTAGTATGCCCGTACTGGATTGAGGTTTAAGAGTTTTCCCCTGTTCTGACTGCACAGTCTCTGTCATGTGGGAGCAGAGTTATTCCCAGATAACCTGAGGACCTTTCTTTCTGTCTGTTTTTTTGTCTTCTCTTTCTGTCTGTCTGTCTTTCTATCTTTCTTTTCTCCAGAGCATTACATGAAAGTCTCCAGGTCGTAAAGGCCCTTAGGACTTCTGGTGGTTTTTATCAGGGAGGGAAGCTCATTTAACATCCAGAATGGAGAGAGCTATGCCCCATCAGTTTTGTTGATACTAGGAATTGTGTTTTTAGAATAGATGAAGAAAGAGAGGTATTGAGTGAGAAAATATAACCTTGGTATTGAGCGAGAAAATACAACCTTACATATTTTAGAAAGATTTTAGTAGGGAACTGGTTTCTGTTTGAGCAGATTATATTTCCAAGGTAGAGAATAGTGCTGTATATCTTAAATATTTTAGTGAAAAATTGGAAGAGTTATTTTATATTTCATAGATTCTAAGATGTTTATCCTGCCCCCCCCCACCAATTTTACATCTCAGTAATTGGGATGGGTCTTACCATCAGTGACGCACCATATTTAATTGGAAGCATATTCTTTCTTAGTAGTACAAAAAAATGTCTTTTTAGATTCAGTGAAATACATAAATAGATGTTTAGCTTAGTGCCATTCTAAATTTAATCTCCTCACTTCTTGTGAGTAAAGAATTAGTAGCTTTTTTTCCCTGGACTGTTTTGGTCTTGGGTTAACTCTCTAGCTTTATTCACCTGGAAACCTGATAGAGATAGAATGTCAGTTGTGTAACCAAGCACCTTTGCTTTTGGTGATAATGAATCATGATTAGTAAAGTACATATGGACTGGGAGGACTGTGAATAAACTGTAAATACCAGTGGGAGGCAACAGCTTTGGGCTTTCCTGGGTGTCATAACTCTTATAGTTGAGCGAGTCTATTGTGAGGCTGGAAATCTGTGTCTTCAGGACTGGAGTTGGTGGTTACTATTCGGTACTTCCAAGCTAGGGTAGTTACTACACCGGTCCTTGTGATCGCGTTCTCTTTTACCTGACCTGCCACCTGGGGGGCCAAAGAGAATACTCCCTGAATTGCTGTGAAGACTCCTACTGAAGAATAACTACCTGACACTGCCTTGCTGACATGTTGTTTTATATCTTGCTAACTATAACCAGTATCTAGTGTGGCCTCTTTGGGTCACGTGCATCTCAGTGTCTAGGAACAACAGGGGTGTTGTTCTTGTATTTGGTGATTTTATTTAACTTTTTTTTTTTGTTTTCAGTATTTGCTGAGTGAAGCTGTACTTATTACTTATTCTTAGTAAGAATTTTAAATTATAAATATATAATAAATATGAGAATGTCTGTAATATGTATAGGGTAAGGAATATTAAAAAATCTGTTTACTACCCAGAATAAACATTACAAATATCTTTGAAATCTCTGATTGCCGCCTCCTCTCATCTAATTTTGGTTAATCATTTCCTTGTTTTTCTTTATAGTTTTACCTCATTTGTAAATATCCCTAAACAATATATTATTTGGTTTTATCTTTTTAGAGTTATTTATGTGTGTCTGTTCTTCTGTGATTTCCCCCTGCCCCAGCCCAACATTATGTTTTAGGGAATCACCTATGTTGAATTATATAGCTGTAGTTCATTCCTTTTTACTGCTGTATAGTATTGTGTTATATGAGTATATCACAATTTTATTTATTCATTCTCCTATCTGTGAGCATCTGAGTTGTTTCCTGGTCTTTTTTTTTTTTAATCCCCAGTTACTGACAATGCTGTTATGAAAACTGTTGTACGTGTCTTCTAGAGCATGTGTATAAGAATTTATCATGGCTGTACTAGGGGTGGAATTGCCGTGGTATGATGTGTACATCTCTATTTTATTGGGTAATGCCAAATTGTTTTCCAGAGTGGTTCTATCAACTTATATGCCCACCAGCAATGTATGAGAGTTTCTGATGTTCCCATCTTCACCAACACTTAGATTTGTCAAACTTAAGTTTTAAATGAATTCTTTTAGGTGTAAATGATCTCCCTCATTGTGAGTTTGTATATTTTCTCTCACTAGTAAGGTTGAATTTTTCTGTATGTTTATCATCTGCTTGTCCTGTCATACATTGAGAGGAATGTTAAAGTCTCCAACTTGTGGATTTGCCTGTTTCTCTTTCAGTTCTATCAGTTTTTGCATAAAGTATTTTGAAGCTTTTGTTGGGTTCTTACATATTTAGGATTATTATGTCTTCTTGGTGAAATGGCTTCTTAATCCCTAGTAATATTCCTTATTCTGAAAGTCTTCCTTGTCTGTTATTAATATAGCCACTCCAGCTTTCTTTTAATTAGCTTTTAACATGGTATATCATGTCAAGAATTGTGAAGGGGCTGAGATTTTTACGTTCTTGCAAGCTAACAAGTTAACTTGCCACAAATTTCATAGATGCTGGCATTAGACAGATTCCTGACTTTCCACTTTATTCACTACTAATAAGGAGTAATTGCAGTTGGGAGATAGTTGCAGGTCAAGTACTGAGAAGTAGATTCAAAGACACCTACCACAGTACAGACCCATGGAGAATTGTCTCCTAACATATCTTTTTCCATCCTTTTACTTTCAGCCTACTTCTGGTTTTATATTTAAAATGGGTTTCTTGTCGATAGTATGTAGTTGGGCTTACTTGTTTACCTAGTCTGACAGTCTCTGTCTTTTAATTGATGTGTTTAGGTTTTTTACATTTAATGTAATTAATAATATGGTTGGACTAAACTCTGCTACTGTCTCTCATAGCTCTTGTGTAATTTGTTCTGGGTTTTTTCTGTTTTTTTCCCACTCTTCCCTGCGCGCCCCCCCCCCCCCCCGCCCAATATGATGAAATTTATCTTTAGGGAGATCTCCTTCATGATAATAGTTGTTGTTGACATTCCTTAAGTATTGATATGTCAGAATGTGAAGTTATGCTATAGAGGCATATACTTTTTGTCATGTCCTGAGATCTTTCAGATTATTAGTAAAATATAAACTTGTAGTAATTTTTGTCCCAACTAAAACCAGTCTGATTCGATTTGTGTACTATGAGATATGGTCCAGAATTGTTGCTATTGTGAAAATAGAATATAATGTAATAATTCCAGTAACTTATGAAGTAAGGTATGTTTTAGTTTTATATGCCGAAACATATTCTTATTTTTCTATGTTAATCACTTGAAATTCATTGCATTTTCATTCTGAATTATGTTTCAGTTGTTATTATAACTTTACATATTTAATTTGGAATAAGAAAGTAATATTACATATTACCAAGTAGCTAGACCCAGATATGTTTATTTTACTCTCCTAGGACTGTATAGAATTACGTAGACATTAGTTACAGTATAAGTAAGAATTAGGATTATTTTGTTTTGTTTTTTTTAACCTGTTATTTGAGAAAGTGGTTTGGAGGTATAAATGGGATACCTTTTAAAGGAGAGGTTTTTCAAGATCATTAAAAATTAATAAAACAATTAGTTTAAGTAAAACAAATTTAAAGCTTGGAAATTTCAAAGAGTAAAAAATATTTTGTTTGAGTAGATCAAGTTGCTTTGAATTATCAAAAGTAATAGATGAGACTTATGTAGTTTCTTTTCATATTATAAGGTAGATGAATAAAAAGGAATACTATCTTAGAAGAAAGCAAGAGATGCTTCTGATTTTTTCCTTTACATCTACTGAGGTGTGTCAGACTTACCCCCCCCCAAAAAAAAAAGAGTCTTTGGATATGTCTGCTTCAAGCGTCTAAAAGTTTAATCATAAAAAAAACACTTACATTTGAAATCTGGAGCTTAATAGTGTGGAATGGGTATTAGTATCTTTACAAAAATTGTTTGGGGGGAATGAACTAGTTCATTGTAAGCATTTTTGTGTGATCTCAGCTTTACATAATAAGATTTCTTGTCATTGATAAATTTTACTCTTTCACAGAGAGGAAAAGTGTTTTGTTTGACCCATGTCCCAGTAGCTGGCAGATTTTGAAATGAGGATATCTCTAATTTGATATTGGAGAATAGTCACATCAAAGGACAAGGAGCCAAGTGCAAGAAGAATTTTCTTTCTTGGCAGAAAGCCCCAGTATATACAGATTGTTTTAAAAAATTGGAGTAAACTTCATCATGGGCAGTTTCTTGTTTAGTATGGTAAATTCCCACTGTAGCCCCACCATAGACTCAATAACAGAGGGTTAGGCTTTTGCTGACAACTGTGATATTTTCTGGCTCTACTTTTGCAGTTGTAGAACTGGAACATGGAATTGTTTTTCCTCCGATAAAAAGGAATACTCTGAATTACTTAAATGCAATTGGAAATCTGATCCTACGCATATTGATATATGTACACACACAGAAAAGAAAAGTGAAACATGTATGGTGATTTTTTTTAAATCGTAATACGTTTTTTTCTCCATAATTATTCTTTGATACATTATAGGGCTTTGGTAAGTATTTATTGAAGAAAAGAAGAATTCTCTGTATATTATCTTAAACAGGTGGCAAACCCTTACATGTATTGTAGATTATGGACTTTCACATCCATTCTCTGTCCATTTCTATTGTTACTACTTTAATTGAGGACTCATTATTTTTGCTTGGACCATCATAATAGCCTCTCACCTTGCCTTTAACTTCACCTTTATTTACTTATTTTAATTTTTTGGCTGCACTGGGTCTGTGTTGCTGTGCGCGGGCTTTCTCTAGTTGCGGGGAGTGGGGGCTTTTCTTCATTGAGGTGTGTGGGCTTCTCATTGCGGTGGCTTCTCTTGTTGCAGAACACGGGCTCTAAGTGCATGGGCTTCAGTGGTTGTGGCACGCAGGCCCTAGAGTGCACGGGCTCCAGTAGTTAGTTGCAGCATGCGGGCTCAGTAGTTGTGGCTCGCGGGCTCTAGAGCGCAGGTTCAGTAGTTGTGGCGCACGGGCTTAGTTGCTCCGCAGCATGTGAGATCTTCCTGAACCAGGGATTGAACCTGTGTCCCCTGCATTGGCAGGTGGATTCTTAACCACTGCGCCACCAGGGAAGTCCCCTAACTTCACCTTTTTTCACATCTAGTCCTTATAAGGTCACTAACGTGATCTTTCTTAAACCCAGATACCATCCAAATGTTGACATTGACAGTGGTACAGGAAAATAGGTGAAAAACAGCTAACCTAAATGTTTAAAAATAAGGGATGGTTATACCTATATGGTACCTATGGTCTGCTATACAGTCATCAAAAATCTTACTAAGAAAGAATAGAAGGGAGAAATGTCCACTTGCATGACTAAGTGAAGAAAATAGGCTTCAAAGTAGTTTGTACAGGGCTTCCCTGGTGGCACAGTGGTTGGGAGTCCGCCTGCCGATGCAGGGGACACGGGTTTGTGCCCCAGTCCGGGAGGATCCCACATGCCGCGGAGTGGCTGGGCCCGTGGGCCATGGCCGCTGAGCCTGCACGTCCGGAGCCTGTGCTCTGCAACGGGAGAGGCCACGGCAGTGGGGGGCCTGTGTACCGCAAAAAAAAAAAAAAAAAAAAAGTAGTTTGTACAGTATGATCCTTCTGTTTAAAAATGTATATAATGTAGGGACCTCCCTGGCGGTCCAGTGATTAAGACTTTGCCTTCCAATGCAGGGGGTGTGGGTTTGATCCCGGGTCAGGGAGCTAACATCCCATGTGCCTGTGGCCAAAATACCAAAACATGAAACAGAAGCGATATTGTAACAAATTCAATAAAGTCTTAAAAAATGTACATACTGTAAACACAGAGAAAAACAAATAACACCAGAGTATGAACTGTTTATCTCCAGGTGGTAGAATTGAGTAATGTTTTTCTTTTTTGTGTTTTTTTATATGTTTTGAATAAAAGCACTTTGTAGTTAGGGAGAAAATTAATAAACCCAAACATATAAACTATTCACATTATTCTCCTGTTTGAAGCCATCACTAGATTCCCATATTCTACAGAGGTATTGCCCCAGAAGTAGTCCATGGGTATAACTGCTTTAGAATCACCTGGTGTACTTATTATAAGTAAATTTCTGGGGTCCACCCCAGGCATATGAAATAAAAACCTTTGGGTTTATCCTAGGAGTGTGTACTAGGAAGAGCCGCCTCTGATTGTTATATACTCTGAAGTTGTCAAATTGGCCTGCAGTATTCAGTAAAACTCTGGATGACATAAAACTTTTCCATGATCTGACACCTGAGTGCCTTTGTAGCCTCATCTTCCTCCCCAAGCACTTTGCTCTTCAGTTTGAACTGCTGGCCCTTGCCCAGATGCATATTTCATGGCTCTGCATTTGCTTTTACCTTAAGGAAAGCAGGAACTCTGGCTGTTCTGGGTGTGGAGTGCCTGGCATAATTTTGTCCCTCATAGAATGTTTTTGATGACTGGAATGACCATGTCCATTCAGTGAATTCTTCATATTTCAAAACTGTCCTGAGATATCACCTCATTGTGAAGCTCTCTTGACTTCAGTCAACTCAGAGTTGATTGCTCCTTTGTGCTGTCATTGTACTTGTATCTCTGTTAGAGCAGTTATCATATTGACTTGTCTGGCTTCCCTATTTAGAGTGTAAGTTTCATGAGGGTCTAGCAGTATGCTGCCAGTCTTTGTGTCCTTAGTGCTTGTTGCCTAGACATGCAATAAAAATTAGTAGAAAAAACTCATAGTGGAAGGACAAATATTGTATGATTCCACTTATATGGGGTATCTAGAATAGTCAGATTCATAGAGAAAGAAAGTAGATTAGTGGTTACCAGGGGCTGGGGGAAAATGGGAAATGGGGACTTGTTGTTTAATGGGTGCAGAGTTTCAGTTTGGGATGATGGAAAGAAATGTTCTAGAGATGGATGGTGGTAATGGTTACACAACAGTGTGAATGTACTTCATACCATTGAATTGTATACTCAGAAAGGATTAAGATGGTAAATTTTGTATATGTTGTGGCACCAAAAACAAACAAAAAAAAACAAAACCACCTCATGAAGGTAAAGACCTTGACCTATTTACTCAACTTTCTTCTCTGCTGTTTCTAATGTTGTTTAGTTTCGTTGTTAATTGTTTTCTTTTGACGTGGTAGTACTTGATTTTAAAGATGTTTGAAATTGATGTACAGAGAAAGCCCATAGGAGTGGCTTCCCTGGTGACACAGTGGTTGAGAGTCTGCCTGCCAATGCAGGGGACACAGGTTCGTGCCCCAGTCCGGGAAGATTCCACATGCCGCGGAGCGGCTGGGCCTGTGAGCCATGGCTGCTGAGCCTGCGCGTCCGGAGCCTGTGCTCCGCAGCAGGGGAGGCCACAACATTGAGAGGCCCGCGTACCGCAAAAAAAAAAAAAAGGCACAGTCAGAGAAAGCCCATAGGAAAATCTATAACAAATCAGCTTAGTTTATAAAGTAAAGGGGGGAAACATAGTATCTACCTTTAAAAAATCACATATTTAAAGAAAATATTATTATGATATTACAAACAGAAATTAAAATTGAAGTGGCTGTCACCTGCTACTAACCAGTATATATTGATGAAACAGAAGTAGTATTGCATTGTGGAATTTCAGACTTGGTAAGGTCAAAGGGTCTTTTTCCTCTACTTGGAATTGTTTTCCTGCTCAAGTCCAGGATGATTGTCAAGTGACACATTGAGTACCTTGGCAGTATCCTAAGTGGTTTTTTTTTCCTCCCCACCTCCAGCAACCCCTGGTCTAATTACTATAGTTTTGCCTTTTCTAGAATTTCGTATAAATGCAGTCATACAGTATGTAGTCATTTGTGTCTTCATCCACATTGTTGCATGTATCAGTAGTGTGTTCCTTTATATTGCTGAGTCATATTCCATTATATGGATATACCATTCACTGGGAGCTGGACATGTGGAGGTTGTTTCCATGTTGGTCTATTATGAATAAAGATGCTGTGAACACTCATGTACAAGTCTTTTTATGAATATATATTTTCATTTCTCTTATAAATACTTAGGAGTGGGATTGCTGGGTCATAAGTTTACTTCATAAGAAACCACCAAACTCTTTTCCAAAGTAGCTATATCATTTTGCATTACCTCCAGCAGTGTTTGGGAGGTCCATTTTCTCCATACTCTCATCAACATTTGGTTCTGGTTTAGTCTTTTTAAAATTGAGTTCTTTCTATTGGGAGTATAATGATATCTCAGTGTTGTTTCAGTTTTCATTTCTAAGGACTAAGGGTACTGAATATCTTTTAATGTGCTTATTTGCCCTTGACATATCTTCTTTGGTGAAGTATCTATTCAAATCCTTTGCCCATTAAAAATATTGCTTTCCTTCTGCTCTGGTCCCCCTGCCCCATTATTCCATTACTTGGCCCTGCTCCCCTTTTCTCTGTGTCCTTTGGAGAATGGTTTCTTACACTTAGAACTTCCCAAACTCCCAGCTCAGGCCGAAGGCATTTCCATACTCTTCATGTAGAGTTGTGAATCTATATTATTTTATATGGGAACTCTTAATGATTCTGTCTCCTTTCTGAAGTTCTCCTGTAACCCATGTGGGATAAATTTAATGAACAAATCACTTTTCTGGTTCTTTCTCTTGTGAGATGACTAGGATGTTTAATACCTCATTCCACTCTTGAGTACTCCTTTAAGATTTACAGAACCAGTACTATCCTTTCCCCCTTTTTATACTTAGTCATTCCACTCAGGAGGTGGTATCTTAGGTTTCTTGTATCAGCTTCCACATAACACAGACTGGTTGGTTGTCTTTCCCAGCCAAAACAGCATAAGCAACAGATTGAGGAGAAACAGATATGAGAACCCAGCTTTCTCTTAGTAAGCCAGACATAAGAGAGATTTACAAAAATGTAAAGCAATTTGTCTTTGCACTAATTTTTTTCTTTTGGAAAACAAAATGAAATGTTATTCGTGTTAATGTGTAATAGGTTTATTATTATTATTTTTTGCGGTACACGGGCCTCTCACTGCTGCGGCCTCTCCCGTTGTGGAGCACAGGCTCCAGATGTGCAGGCTCAGTGGCCATGGCTCACGGGCCCAGCCACTCCGCAGCATGTGGGATCTTCCCGGACCGGCGCACGAACCCGTGTCCCCTGCATCGGCAGGCGGACTCTCAACCACTGCGCCACCAGGGAAGCCCTATTATTTTTAATGAATGAAAATGTCAATACTTTATGTATTTCTCAGTTTTAATATGGTTTCTAATATGGTTAGTATTGGTATAACCCACATAAACAAAATTCTTTGGGGTCCTCCATAACTTTCAAGAGTGAAAAGCAGTCCTGAGACCAAAAGTTTTCAGAACTGCAATAGCTAGGGTTTATTGAGGACTTATTACATGTTTTTACTTATTTAATTCTTAAAACAGTACTATTACGTAGGTATTATTATCTCCAGTTTACTAGTGAGGAAATCGAGGCAGAGAGGGATTAAGTAACCTCTCCTAGTTCGTATAGTTAGTAAGTAGAGAAGCTGGGATATAAACTCAATTGGTCCTTTTCAAAATTTTAACCTCTTGCATTCTTCTTCCCCGTATACAGTTAATCACTAGTTCCTGTTATTTCTTCGTTTAAAATATTTTCATTTCTCTCTTTTCCTGTTGTCACATTCTAGTCTGGGTCCTTATTGCTTCATTCTTAGAGGCGACAACTTCTATTGGTGCTTCTTCTCTGTTATTGTCAAATTAATTGTCCAGATGTACAGCTTTTCTCATTTTTTCCCTCCTATCAATAATCTATAATAGCTTGCTCTTGTGTATTACTTTAAGTCTGTATTATCCTATCTTTTTTTTTTTTTTTTTTTTTGGTAGTGTGTATAGCACTTATCCTCCACTTTGGGGACTCAAATTCCATGTATATGAGTCTGTGTAAAGTTGTCACATAGGTTACTGATGTTCATTTTTTTTTTCAGACTTATTTCTTTGTGCTTTATTTTGGACAGTTTCTATTACTGTACCTTCAAGTTTATTAATTTTTAATTCTGGCATTTATAATGTGCTATTAATTCAACCATTGTATTTTTCATCTCAAACATTTATTTTTCTTCTCTGATGAGATGAAAATTTTGACTTGTGTTCTTTTTATATTGTCCATGTCTCTGCTTAACATGTTTAAGCATTCTTCTACTTTCCTTAACATATGGATTACAGTTATAATAACTATCTTGATATCTTTGCTAATTAATATCTGTCGTTTCTTGGCCTATTTCTATTGCTGCTTTTTCTTCTCATTATAGGTCATATTTTCCTGTTTCTTTTCATGCCTGATACTTTTTTATTGGATGCCAGACATTATGAATTTTACCTTGTGTTCTGGATATTTTTGTATTTCTAGAAATATTCTTGAGTTTTATTCTGAGACACTGTTGAGCGATTTGGAAGTAGTTTGACACTTTCAGTGCTTATTTTTATGCTTGGTTAGGTGGGACCAGAGCAAAATTTATCTAAGGCTCATTTTGCTCCACTACTGAGGCAGTAACTTACGATTATTCCACCTGATGTCCTGTGAGGTATGAGATTTTTTCCCTTTCTGAATGAAACACACATTATTCCTGCCACTGTCTGAGCCCCTGGGGGTTGTTCCCTCTGCTCCTTTTAGTTCTTTTCCTGCTTGGGGTGGATTCCTCACAAGAATGTGGTGATATTGCTCTAGAAAGACTTGAGGGGGACCCTCTGCAGATCAACCGCACTCTCTCTCTGCAACTTTTTCCTCTCTGGTACTCTACCAGACAAATCCTAGCAATTTCCTCAACTCAGGGTTATTGCTGGGCTCCACCTAGGTTCCTTCTCCCTCTGCTCCCTGGAAACTCTAAGCAGGGAGCTATTGGAAGGAGCTCACATTGTTACCCTTCTCTCGGACTTACTCTCATGTACTAGCCTTTGTCCAGTGTCTGAAAATTCATATATTTTTCTGTTTTTTTCATTGTTTCAGGTAGGAGGATAAATCTGTTCCCTGTTACTCCATCTAGACTTGGAAGTCCTGTCGATTCATTTGTTATAGGTTCAACTCAAGTATTAGCGCTCCTCCAAAATGTTTCATAATCCATTTTTTAGTCAGGAATCATTTAGTTGCAAAGAACAGAAGCCCTTTCAAAGAAGCTCTAACAAAAAGGAGATTTATTATTATAATACAGAGAAATCTATCAAATCTTCATTGCATGGTCTTTTTTTCCATTCTCTTCTTTGCATACTAGTTTCCTCGGCAGAGTTCTTTCCACTCGCCTTTGACTCTCCTTTGCCAGGGTATTAACTCTGGCTTTAACTTAATATGACCTTTCAGCTGTAGTCCTTATACTGTGTAATCAGATTACCTATTTATGGGAATGGCCCTTAGGAGCCAGAAAGTTAATATTAATCTTGGGTTAGCAGGGTTCAGTAGTGACATGACCATGATTAATATTAAATAAAAGTAAAAATTTTTAACTAATAAGCATTTAAAACAAGTATCTTGCCTGAGAAATACCAACCTGTAAATTCCAACTGGGAAGTTAAAGTCTCAAATAATAGTCAATAAACACAATGTTTGTACCAAGGTAGCTCAGACATTTTGCTGATTTTTTTTTTCTTAATAAATTGATTGATTGATTGACTGATTTTTGCCTGCGTTGGGTGTTCGTTGCTGAGCATGGGCTTTCTCTAGTTGTGGCGAGCAAGTGCTACTCTTTGTTGTGGTGTGCGGGCTTCTCATTGCGGTGGCTTCTCTTGTTGCAGAGCACGGGCTCTAGGCCTGCAGGCTTCAGTAGTTGTGGCACATGGGCTCAATAGTTGTGGTGCGCAGGCTCTAGAGTGCAGGCTCAGTAGCTGTGGCTCACGGGCTTAGTTGCTCCGCGGCATGTGGGATCTTCCTGGACCAGGGCTCGAACCCACGTCCCCTGCTTTGGCAGGTGGATTCTCAACCACTGCACCACCAGGGAAGCCCTGCTGATGTTTTTTGATTAATAAATACCACGGTTCATCTGAAAACATTCACCGAGCATATATTATATACCAGACACTGTCCAAGGCACTAGTGATTCAAACAAGTTTATACTCCAGAAAAGGGGTTGGCAAACTACAGCCCTGAGATCCAAATCCAGCCCCACCACCTATTTTTATAAGTAAGGTTTTGTTGGATCACAGCCCCTCTCATTCATTTTTGTGTTATCTGTGGCCACTTTCATGCTTCAATAGGATCTGAGTAGTTGCAACAGAGACTATGGCCCACAAAGCCTAAAATTTTACTATTTGTCCTGTTACGGAAGTTGCCGACCCTTGGCATAGGGTGATTATATACATTTTTTTAAATATAAAAAGTTTGACTTCTTTTTGCAGTGTTAGGACCTTCTTTAATCAGGTCTTAGACTTTGAACAAAATGAATATTTATAAAGAGGTTAAATTTCTTTCCTAAAGTCCTGACATTAGATTAGAAGTTCTCAGTTTCATTAATTAAGACCATAGGATTGTTTTGTCTCTTAGTTAATTTCTGGTTGGATTTGAGATATCTCACATGAGGGCATCTGGGTTTACTGGTGATTCAGAACACATGTGGTATGGTATTTGGCAAGAGGCTAAAGGCCAAGTGTTGCAACCACCCACATAACAGTCTTTTGCAAACCATCAAATGCTTTCTGTAATTTTAGAAATAAAACCAGATTTTTTTTCCCTGCAGTATGTTAAAACAAAAAAGTAATATGCTTTGAGATGGTAAGTATAGTTGAAAATTAACTTGTTTTCAAATGTAAAAATTAAACACAGAACCTCAGGAAATACCATCTGAGTCTAAATGTGCTTGTGAGTTTAGTATGTAGTTCCTCTCTGTTCACGGTATCATTAGTTAAGGTAAAGAAGTCTTATACAGATTTGCATGAAGTTATGCACCATTCAGGTCTCTGCTACTATGAAAAGAATAGATGTTATTCATTTTTAATATGTGCTTATCTCTTTTAAATGCAATAGCTGCCAATCTCAGTATCAGATGCTAGATTCTCGAACTGCTCTACAGGAGATTCCCACTGTAGAGAATCTAAGAAAGAAAAAGTAAAGAGTCCCTGTGATTGGGGGAGTTTTTATAACTAAGATAACCATACATCCCAGTTTCCTTGGGATGTTCCTAATTAACCCTAACATAATTATTAATAGTGCCCCCCTTTATTGTCAAAAATCCTAGTTTGGGTGACATTATATGGTCATCCTCTTTATCTATAATCATGTTGACCACTGAGCAGCTGAACCTGCTTTAAACTTTAGAATTTAACCAGCCTCACCATTTATTCTGATCCTAATTCTCACAGGCCAGTTGGTAGATTGATGGCTGCAAGACAATACAGTTGTTAAAGTGAAACTTAACTCATACATAGGCTCATCTGATAGCAAGAACCTAGATTATGTGGGTTTCTGCAGCTCAAAATCCTTTGAATCCCCTTTGAATCACTGCTAACAGTGAACTTTTTTTGTAGTGTCTAGGGACTTTCTCTCTCCAATCTTCTTTTCTAGGCTTTTCTTTTCCTATTTTTCTTTCCCATGAACCCATATTTCAGCCCCACTCATATAGTTGGATTTTCCTGAATATATTCTGTGCCTTTTCTAATTTTTATACCTTTCTTATATTGTTCCTTTTAATTTTTTCCTGCTCGTTTTCCAGTCTCCTTCTCCTATCTATGTCTGTTAAATTCCTACCTATCTTTTAAAGTGCAATGCAGATATTACTTCCACGAAACTTTTTTTGCCACACCCCCATTCTAATTAAATTCTCTTTTCTCTAGGTTCCCTAAGCATTTTGTTTCTGTCTCTGTTATGTCTTATCATGTAACTTGGTGCCCCAACTCTGTCCCTAGCTCTTTAAAGGCAAGAGACTGTATTTAATTCATTTTAAAATCCACAATGCATATACAAAGCCTTTTGGATACTAGGTGTTCAGAAAAAATGTATGTTCAATTGTTCGTGTATTCCTCTAATTTCTTTAGAACAACTAGGCTAGAAAATATTTTATTTAAAAAAATTTTTTTAGTAGATTTATACCTAAATTTATTAGTAAATACATTAAATGTAAATGAGGTAAATACTCCGGTGAAGACACAGAGATTGCTAGAGTGTATACAACAAAACAAAATCCATGTATATGCTCCTTACGTGATACAAAGTTTAAATGTAAAGCACAGGTAAAAATATGGAAAAAGTGTATCATGCAACACTAACCAAAAGAAAGCTTACTATTCCAATATAAGACAAAGTAAATTTTAAGTCAATAGCATTATTAGAGATAAAGAGATATTTTAAGAGATACAGGAAATATTTTTAAAAGATTTTCTTTGTGAGCTTTGTAAGGGTAACTTTAATATGCCAATTTCTAAATTTATTTAATACCTTTAATTATTATTTCTTTGTTCTACCTGCATTCTTTTTTTTTAAATTGAAGTATAGTTGATTTACAATGTTGTGTTAATTTCTGCTGTACAGCAAAGTGATTTAGATATATATATACACATACATTCTTTTTTATATTCTTTTCCGTTATGGTTTATCACAGGATATTAAATATAGTTCCCTGTGCTATACAGTAGGACCTTGTTGTTTGTCCATTCTATTTATACTAGTTTGCATCTGCTAACCGCAAACTCCCACTCCATCCCTTCCCCACCCCCTCCCCCTTGGCAACCACAGGTCTGTTCTCTATGTCTGCGAGTCTGTTTCTGTTTCGTAGGTAAGTTCATTTGTGTCATATTTTAGATTCCACGTATAAGTGATATCATATGGTATTTGTCTTTTTCTGACTTTCTTCACTTAATATGATAATCTCTAGGTCCATCCATGTTGCTGCAAATGGCATTACTTCATTCTTTTTTATGGCCAACTAGTATTCCATTGTGTGTGTGTGTGTATACACACACACACCCCATATCTCCTATCATTCGACTGTTGATGGACATTTATGTTGTTTCTGTGTCTTGGCTTTTGTGAATAGTGCTGCTATGAACATAGAGGTGTGTGTATATTTTTGAATTATAGTTTAGTCTGGGTATATGCCCAGGAGTGGGATTGCTGGATCATATAGCAACTCTATTTTTTAGTATCTTGAGGAACCTCCCTACTGTGTTCCGTAGTGGCTGCACCAACTTACATTCCCACCAACCATGTAGGAGGGTTCTTTTTCTCTAGCATTTGTTATTTGTAGGCTTATTTAGTGATGGCCATTCTGACTGGTGTGAGGTTATATATCTCATTGTAGTTTTGATTTGCATTTCTCTAATAATTAGCGATGTTGAGCATCTTTTCATGTGCCTGTTGGCCATCTGTGTGTCTTTGGAGGTATGTCTATTTAGGTCTTCTGCCCTTTTTTTTTTCTTTTTTTTTTTTTTTTTTTTGCGGTACGCGGGCCTCTCACCGTTGTGGCCTCTCCCGTTGCGGAGCACAGGCTCCGGATGCGCAGGCTCAGCAGCCATGGCTCACGGGCCCAGCCGCTCTGCGGCATGTGGGATCTTCCCGGACCGGGGCACGAACCCGTGTCCCCCGCATCGGCAGGCGGACTCTCAACCGCTACGCCACCAGGGAAGCCCCTGCCCGTTTTTTGATTGGGTTATTTGTTTTTTGGTTGTTGAGTTGTGTGAGCTGTTTGTGTATTTTGGAAATTTAAGCCCTTGTCTGTTGCATTGTTTACAAATATTTTCTCCCATTCCATAGGTTGTCTTTTTGTTTATGGTTTCCTTTGCTGTGCAAAAGCTTGTAAGTTTGATTAGATCCCATTTGGGTCTTTTGCTTTTATTTCTGTTGCGTTGGGAGACTGACCTAAGAAAACATTGCGACAGTTACGTCAGAGAATGTTTTGCCTATGTTCTCTTCTAGGAGTTTTATGATGTCTTGTCTTATATTTAAGTCTTTAAGCCATTTTGAGTTTATTTTTGTGTATGGTGTGAGGGTGTGTTCTAGCTTCATTGATTTACATGCAGCTGTCCAGCTCTCCCAACACCACTTGCTGAAGAAACTGTCTTTTTCCCATTGTATATTCTTGCCTCCTTTGATGAAGATTAATTGACAGTAGGTGCGTCTATTTCTGGGCTCTCTGTCCTGTTCCATTGATCCATATGTCTGTTTTTGTGCCATAATTTTTAATAATCAAACCATCATTTGTCCTTGATCTAGTGAATGTCAATTGCGAAGTTTTGTTATAGAATTCTAATCAGTACTCTGATCGTATCTTAAACTTCTCATTTTCTTCACTCAGAATAATAATTAGCTTTTTATCTTGCATAACTTATGAACTGAGGATTGTGGCTTATAAATGAAATAGGATAAGTCAGTTGGTCTCATTTACCTCATTTGTGTTATAGATTATGTTCTTGGGTCATCAGGTATGTGATAGATAAATTAAGTCTAAAGTTAATCTGTTCTCATGTTAGGAGAATTAGGATTATAACACCACTAACTCATTGGAGCATTTCAAATTAATATAGTATCTTCAGCTGCTCAGCACTTAAAGGTACACTTTATATTTCACCATATTCTTGTGAGGTGGATGTTGGTTTGAAATACCTGAGAGCTTTGGAAACCTATTAGGGGGAACCTTACAGTGGGGTTAACATCAGATATAATGGACCAGTAGATTCTTTCATAGACTTTAAGGAAGAGACATCAAATTCTTCCAGTTACTTCCATTTCTGGAAATTCATCTAGATTGGGCCAAGAGGCAGGTTATGTATGTTTGGGGCAGTGGGGGAGGTGGTGGGACAGTCCAACCAAATGGCAATCTCACTCTCAGTGCTTGGCCCTTCAGTCTACGGTGATGACTTAGGGTCACCTTGAATTGTGTCACCATAGACCTTCATCAAGAGGGGAAAGTAGTAGCATTTGATAGTACAGAAGAATTCTCATTCTTAAATCAGAATAACAAAGTTAATTGTGGTCTGAGAAGGAGCTTAAAGATTATGGGTTGAAGAACTATCTTTTATGATATGTTTAATTTATTTATTTAAATGAGCATTTCTTTTATCGTTTTGTTTTCTAGAGGTTGGATTTTTAAAAAATTTTTATGTACTTTATTTTATTTTATTTTTGGCTCTGTCGGGTCTTAGTTGCGGCATGCTAGATCTTCATTGTGGCATGTGGGATCTTTCGTTGAGGCACACGGACTCTTCGTTGCAGCACACGGGCTTCTCTCTTGTTGCAACGTGTGGGCTCTCTGGTTGAGGCGCGCGGGCTGCAGAGCGTGTGGGCTCTGCAGTTTGTGGCACTGGGCTCTCTATTTGAGGTGCGCGGGCTCAGTAGTTGTGACACACAGGTTTAATTGCCCTGCAGCATGTGGGATCTTAGTTCCCTGACCAGAGATTGAACCTGCGTCCCCTGCATTGGAAGGGGGATTCTTAACCACTGGACCACCAGGGAAGTCCCTATGATATGTTTTAAAGAGAGACAGATTGGTACATTTTCTAAATAGGAGATTAGAAATGGATGATTTGACAGATTTGAGAAGAGACTTGGAAGGCTAAAAATTGTCTAGAAATGCTAGAATTAGGAGAGTACTCCTCTTGGCAATTGATAAAATTAAATAGGAGAAATTGGTGAACATATAAATTATTTTCATTTAGGACAGAATATAGGTTATTAATATAGGAGATATTATTTGACAAACGCCAGATAAATTTGCAGTCAGCATTGGCAGAAGTAAAGATTAGGATGGAGTATGGATTATGGAAGAAACATCAATGTTGTTAACTGTGAATAGGTACTTCCTTTTAATCACTAATTTCATTTGATAAAAAATATGTCCATGGAGTTTTTGTTTTTGTTTTTTTAACTTGTTTGAAGTGGTGCTTTGGTAAAGTGAAAAGAACACTAGACTAAGAATCAAGAGCTTAGAGTTCTTCGGTTTCTGAGGTCCTTGAACTTCTCAGTCAGTTAAATGTGTGACTTTAGGCACTCTGAATCTCTTGTTTCATATGTTAAATGGGTAAACAAACTGAGATATACCCATACAAGGAGTTACTGTGGAGCAACAAAAAAGAATGAACTACTGATACATGTGATGTCATGGGTGAACATCAAAATCACTGTGCTGAGCAAAAGAAGTCAGGCACAAAAGGGATATGTACAGTGTGATTTCATTTTTATGAAGTGCTGGACAAAACTGTTGTGAAAAATCAGAACAGTGATTGCCTCAGAGGAGGTAGGGATTGACTGAAAAGCAGCACAAGGGAATTTTGGGGGTGATGAAAATGGGAAATGTTCCATAACTTGATGAAGATACACGTTTGTCAAAATTAATCAAGGCACGGTGCCTGTGCATTTCACCAAATGGAAATTTTATGACTCGTCCCCCATTCCTCCCAGAAAAGAACAGTAAACAAATAACTGAATTCTAGTTAGTAGATATGCCTTTCTCAGTGGAAGTGGTTAGTAATTCTAAAACTACTTTTTATGTTTTCTAAGTTTATGCAGACAAGTAAATATATTTAGGAAAATGGTAGCCAGGTTTCACACTGTTGGACAAGAGAGAAACATGGAAATGGGAACAACTAGAATGTCTCTGGGGTATTAGATTGGAGTTGGAGGTACCAGTATGAACTCAGTTTTTACTATATATAGAGAAAGATAGATAAGTAGGTCAGTAGATTGGGTGGGAGAGAGAGAGAAAGAAAGGAGGGAAGGAAGAAAGAAGTAAATATAGCGGTGTGTATATGTGTATAAATATATAAATTTCCTAGCTCTGTTTGCTTAGAGGTTCTGGAATTGACGACACCCCCAAAGCAATAGCAATGAACACACTTTACATCCAGATCTTGATTTCTAAATAGCGTTCTCACTAAATGTACCTTGGAGAGAGAGCTGATTGCATGGCTGGGGCAGAGAATGTGCAAGATGAGCCTGGAACATCTTATTGTTCCAGAAAATAAGAATGTGTTCAGGTAGTGATGGGAATATATCAGAAGGACACAAGAGGGGCTTCCCTGGTGGCGCAGTGGTTGAGAGTCTGCCTGCCGATGCAGGGAACACGGGTTCGTGCCCCAGTCCGGGAGGATCCCACATGCTGTGGAGCGGCTGGGCCCGTGAGCCATGGCCGCTGAGCCTGCGCATCCGGAGCCTGTGCTCCGCAACGGGAGAGACCACAGCAGTGAGAGGCCCACGTACCACAAAAAAAAAAAAAAAAAAAAAAAGGACACAAGAATTCTGGTTTCCACTCAGACATGAAAAAATTAGAAGTTGTCACTTTTGTCCTCACAAGAACAAAGTTGAACGATCTAAAAATAAATAACTCTGCTTAGATCCATAAGAGAGTTGAGGTCACAGAGCAAACCAATACCCTGGAAACTAGAGAGACAAATACGGAGAATCACAACTTACCAGGAGCAGAAGCTGATGGAGCCAGGAACTGGTAGGAAAACTTAAACTGTAACTGATGAACTTCCAGAAGGTGAGTGTGGATTAGCCTGAGAGTTAAAAATTCCTGGGTGCTCAGTTTTAGGGAAGGGGTCCCACACTTCTGTGAGTTTTTCTTCTACGAGTTCTACCAGGTTCTCACAGCAAAGATTGGGGGGGGAATCCCTTTATGCTTCCAGCAGAGGGAGTGGAATAGTAACCATTTTGAAATATGCTCAGAGCATTCTGTTCTCCCCCTGCCCAAAGGGGGAAACTACCAGAGCCTAATCAACTTGATTAGGGATTAGATTAGCTCCAGCTCCCTCTAGCCTTGTTGCCTCATCTAAGAGGGGAGAAAAGGCCTAGAGGCACTTGCGAAGGCCACAGCCAGGAACACAGGGCCACTAAAAGACTCAGACCTAACCATAAGGTTACACAACATTTTTCCTTCCCCTTATATCTTACCACCACATCAATGGGGCTCCTGTATAGTAACAGGACTACAGATGGAAAAACTACAAGGCTTGCACTTTATTTAAGGAGTTTCTTGGGAAACTCAAGATAACAGGAGAGACAAAGATAAGGACATTAGAGGAAATTTTAGCCTCTGATACCTGTAGCTACAGTAAATATAGGCTAACTCCTAGTCAAATATGGCAGGGATTTTAGAATTGTCAGACTGGGAATTTAAAATTAAACTGATTAATATACTAAGGGCTCTAATTGGAAAAGTGGATAACACGTAAAAACAGATTCATAATGCAAGCAGAGAGATGGAAACTCTAAGAAAGCATCAAAGGGAAATACTAGAAATCAAAAGCACTGTAATAGAAATGAAGAATGCCTTTGATGGACTCATCAGAAGGAAAATAGAGGAAGGAACAAAAGAAATATTTGAAGTAATGGGCTGAGAATTTTCCAAAATTAATGACAGAGACCAAACCACCAATCCAGGAAGCTCAGAAGACACCAGATATGATAAATACCAAATCTACTCTTAGGCATATCATTTTCAAACTGTGAAGAATTACATTGGACTTCTTCACAAACCATGCAAGCAAGAAGAGAGTAGAGTGAAATGTTTGGAAAGGAAGAGCATCAGAGAAGACCAAGTGAAGGTAAAACCTTTGTTTTCTTATTCTTTTTTTTTCTTATTCTTAATTGACATAATAGATCTGTTCAAAATAATAATAGAAGCAATGTATTAAGTAATTACAGGTTTTGGAGAAGTGAATGAATGATAGCAATGTTATAAGGGAAAAGAGGGAAGAATTTGGAATACTATTATTAAAAACTTGGAATACTGTTATAAAGTACTTGTAATACCTGTGAAGTGCAGTCCGTATAGTGTTGTTTGACAGTGGATGTAGATTAGATTTAACTGTATGCTGCAAACTCTAAAGCAACCACAAAATTCAGTTTTTCCTTTTAATACTTTGAAGATGTCAGTCCACTGGCTCTGGTTTGCATTGTTTTTGATAGGTTTGGCAATATGTTTCTGCCCAAAAGTTTGGACGCCAGATTTTCATGATTTATAACTCTGCTTAATTCGGGCCCCCGAATTAACTGGCCATATCAGTTCGGTACTCTTAAATAACTAAACATAGTCCTAAGAAAACTTCCTTTTAATTCATACACAAAAGTTGTAGGGTATTTGGGGGAGGAGGGGTTGAGGAATGGGAGAAGGCTATGCTGTTTCTGCCTTTTGAGAGACCAAATATTCAATACAGTGTAGTACCAGAAAACTACTAGAGCTAATCAGTGAATTTGTAAAGTAGCAGGGTACAAAATTAATGCACAGAAATCTCTTGCATTCCTATATACTAATGATGAAAAATCTGAAAGAGAAATTAAGGAAACACTCCCATTTACCACTGCAACAAAAAGAATAAAATACCCAGGAATAAGGAGAAAAAAGACCTGTATGCAGAAAACTATAAGACACTAAGGAAAGAAATTAAAGATGATACAAACAGATGGAGAGATATACCATGATCTTGGATTGGAAGAATCAACACTGTGAAAATGACTATACTACCCCAAGCAATCTACAGGTTCAATGCAATCCCTATCAAACTACCAATGGCATTTTTCACAGAACTAGACAAAAAATTGCACAGTTTGTATGGAAACACAAAAGACCCTGAGTAGCCAAAGCAATCTTGAGAAAGAAAAACAGAGCTGGAGGAATCAAGCTCCTTGACTTCAGACTATACTACAAAGCTACAGTCATCAAGACAGTATGGTACTGGTACAAAAACAAATATAGATCAATGGAACAAGATAGAAAGCCCAGAGATAAACCCACGCACATATGGTCACCTTATTTTTGATGAAGGAGGCAAGAATATACAATGGAGAAAAGACAGCCTCTTCAATAGTGGTGCTGGGAAAACTGGACAGCTACATGTAAAAGAATGAAATTAGGACACTCCCTAACACCATACACAAACTCAAAATGGATTAAAGACCTAAATGTAAGGCCAGACACTATCAAACTCTTAGAGGAAAATATAGGCAGAACACTCTATGACATACCTCAGAGCAAGATCCTTTTTGACCCACATCCTAGAGTAATGGAAATAAAAACAAACAAATAGAACCTAATGAAACTTAAAAGCTTTTGCACAGCAAAGG
This sequence comes from Lagenorhynchus albirostris, assembly GCF_949774975.1. Taxonomy (NCBI): domain Eukaryota; kingdom Metazoa; phylum Chordata; class Mammalia; order Artiodactyla; family Delphinidae; genus Lagenorhynchus; species Lagenorhynchus albirostris. The sequence goes on from NC_083106.1 coordinate 47,503,800, forward strand.
AAACCATAAACAAGATGAAAAGCAGCCCTCCGAATGGGAGAAAATATTTACAAATGAAGCAACTGGCAAAGGATTAATCTGCAAAATTTACAGGCAGCTCATGCAGCTCAATATCAAAGAAACAAACAACCCAATCCAAAAATGGGCAGAAGACCTAAATAGACATTTTTCCAAAGAAGATATACAGATTGCCGACAAACACATGAAAGAGTGCTCAACATCATTAATCATTAGAGAAATGCAAATCAAAACTACAATGAGGTATCACCTCACACCACTCAGAATGGCCACCATCAAAAAATCTAGAAACAATAAATGTTGGAGAGGGTGTGGAGAAAAGGGAACCTTCTTGCACTGTTGGTGGGAATGTAAATTGATACAGCCACTATGGAGAACAGTATGGAGGTTCCTTAAAAAAACTAAAAGTAGAACTACTATATGACCCAGCAATCCCACTACTGGGCATATACCCTGAGAAAACCATTATTTAAAAAGAGTCATGTATCACAATGTTCACTGCGGCTCTATTTACAATAGCCAGGACATGGAAGCAACATAAGTGTCCATTGACAGATGAATGGATAAAGAAGATGTGGCACATATATACAATGGAATATTACTCAGCCATAAAACGAAACGAAATTGAGTTATTTGTAGTGAGGTGGATGGACCTAGAGTCTGTCATACAGAGTGAAGTAAGTCAGAAAGAGAAAATCCAATACTGTATGCTAACACATATATATGGAATCTAAAAAAAAAAAAATGGTTCTGAAGAACCTAGGGGCAGGACAGGAATAAAGACGCAGACGTAGAGAATGGACTAGAGGACACGGGGAGGGGGAGGGGTAAGCTGGGATGAAGTGATAGAGTGGCATGGACTTATACATACTACCAAATGTAAAATAGATAGCTAGTGGGAAGCAGCCGCATAGCACCAGGAGTTCAGCTTGGTGCTTTGTGACCACCTAGAGGGGTGGGATAGGGAGGGTGGGAGGGAGACGCAAGAGGGAGGGGATATGGGGATATATGTATATGTATAGCTGATTCACTTTGTTATAAAGCAGAAACTAACCATTGTAAAACAATAATACTCCAATAAAGGTGAAAAAGAAAAAAAAATACAGTGTAATAGTTCAGTTTTGTTGTCATTCAGTTTTTATTATCTGAAAAAAAACTTTCTTACATTGACAGCTCTTTCTTGATCCTTAATTTCTTTATCTGTTTTGGTAGTGATCAGTGTAAATGGAACATCTCTCTATAATTTGACAAAATATCTTAATGTGATTCAGGATTCAGTGCATCATTATTTGGAGATAAAGATGTATAAGTGGTTTTAGTGGCTAATGTTTGTATTTCTCACTTTATTCATAATTTATTTCTGTAATGCAAATCCACTAATTCATTTTAATGAATGCATTGACTCTAATGGTATATTAAAAATTAAGTCTTCTCATTAGAGACCTCTAAAGAAAACAATGAGTATGGGTAGGTTAAAAAATATATATAATAACACAGTATTGTAAATCAACTATACTTCAATTATATATATAATTATATATAATAGCTTTATTCAGATGTAGTTCACATACCATACAGTTTACCTATTTAAAGTGTACAATTCAGTGTTTTTGAGTATATTCACAGAGTTGTGTAACTGTAACCATCACCGCAATCAGTTTTAGAACATTTCTGTCACTCTAAAAACACCATATCCAGTAGCAGTCACTACTCACTCCACCCAGCACCATCAGTCCTTAAAACGTCTAGTAACCTTTCTGTTCCTGTAAATTTATGTATTTTAGACATTTCATGTAAACGGAATCATACAATATGTGATTTTTTGTGTGTTTGGCTTCTTTAACTTAGTATAAGGTTTTTAAGATTCATCCATGTTGTAGCATTTATCAGTTCATTCGTTTTTATGGCTGAATAAATATTCCATTGTATAGATGCCACACTATATCCATTCATCAATTGATGAACACTTGGGTTATTACTACCTTTTGGCTGTTACGAATAATGCTGCTATGAGCATTTATGTGCAGGTTTTTGTGTGGATGTGTATTTTCATTTATCTTGGGCATGTGTATAGGAGTGGAATTGCTGGTCATATGATAACTGTGTTTAACCTTTTGAAGAACTGCCAGTCTACTTTCCAAACCAACCACAGCATTTAACATTTCCACCAGCAGTGTATGAGGTTTCCAGTTTCTCCATAACACTTGTTATTGTCTGACTTATTGATTGTAGCCACCCTAGTGGGTGTAAAGTCATATTTAATTGTGGTTTTGATTTGCATTTCACTGATGGCTACTGATGTTGAGCATCTTTTATGTACTTATTAGCCATTTTTATGTTTTCTTGTAGAAATGTCTATTCAGATCCTTTGCCCATTTAAAAACTGGGTTATTTGTCTTTTTTCTTGTTAAGCTGTAAGAGTGTTTATTATAGTTACAAGTCCCTTATAAAATATGATTTCAAAATACTTTCTTTTATTTCTTAAGTTGTTTTTTTACTTTCTTTTAGGTAGGTAAACTTTTAAGGTCCTTGATTGTTTAGCTACCATAAAGTATCGTTGAGCAACTTACTAGATTTGCATAATTTAATTATTTGTAACATTTCACTTATGTGCCTTTGAAAGAAAATTCAGGCATTTATATACAAATTTGACTGGACGGTTTAAGTTTATTTTGATTAGCTATTAATATTGCTTTAAATCATCTGAGTTGAATTTTCAAATTGTAATCAGATTATTAATTTTACTGCAAGACCTTGGATTACTTAAACTTTTAGTCAAAATACCACAAAGATGAATATGTGTGACCATTCTGGCTAAAACGTCGGAAACTAAAACAACATTTGTTTTACAAGTCAGAATTTTATTTTTAGCAAAGGTTAATAAGCGCTAGTTTTTTAAATGAAATTTAGTCTGAAAGGTACACATTTTCTTGGAGATTCTAGCTTGAAACCACTGTTAGCAGTTTAATTTTTTAAGGCTAAAAGTTTGATGGTATACCATGGTGTGTGAAATAGTATCCAAACTGAGGCTCACAATCACAGTGGAAGTAAAGGTAATTACTCATTTCCTTTCTATAATAATAATTGCAAACTAAATTACATATGAACTTTGGGCACGTCATTTCATCATTTTTTTGACATGTTAATCATAAAAGAATTTGTATGTTATATTTTGCTGTTGGTTATTTTACTGCTGTTTAATATGGAAAGGCGGTCCTTAATTCAGTCCCTTCTAGCCCCTTGCAAATAGGGGGAGATAGAAGGACATTATATCTTCATTAGCATTTGAAAAGCAATATTTATAGGGAGAAAAAATAAAAGCAGGCAAATTTTCTAGGAGACTCAATTTTTGAAAGCCCTCTTAGGAGTTACCCAGTATGAAAAAAATCCTGTTGTTTCAGTTTTCTAACCATAAATTCTCAATTCTCTGACATCAACTTTGGAGGTTCTACAGTTCAATTCAGTTGTGACACTAACTACCTGAAGTTTGTACAGACCCCACAGGGTAGGGGATCAGTCCCATAAGATTGTCCCCACTGTCCCCAGCCACAAATGGGATCCCCAGGCCACCTGCACTTCTGTTCATCCAACTACAGATTAGTTGGATGAACTAATCCCACAACCCCTCCCTCAGCTCCCTTTCAGTTTCAATAAATTGCTATAACTTACAGAATTCAGGAAAGTGCTATACTTAATACAGTTTATTTAAAAGGATACAAATGAGCAGCCTGATGAAGAGATACATAGGACAAGTTTCAGAAGGCTCCTGAGCACAGATGCCTCTGTCTCCATGGAGCTGAGATGGCATCATTAATCAGGAAACTCCCCAAAGCCTCATTGTTCAAGAGTTTTTATTGAAGTTTCCTTACAGAGGCATGATTGATTAAGTCATTGACCATTGGTGATTGAACCTGAAGATGAGATGGGGGAATGGTGTTGAAAGTTGCAACCCTCTGATGATATGGTTGATTCCTAGGTAACCAGCCCCCATTCTGAAGCTATCTAAAGACCCCACCAAGAGTCACCTTATTAGCATAAACTCAGGTATGGTCAAAAGGGGTTCATTATGAATAACAAAAGATACTCCTGTCACTCAGGAAATACCAGCGGTTATAGGAGCTCTGTATCAGGAATAAGGCACAAAGATCAAATATATACATATTTTTAAAATTATACCACACATGCTTATCTAACATATATCAAAAACCCGCTGTATTTCAGGCTCTCTGCTAGACATTAAGAATAGGAAGAATAAGAAGACATTATGTGTGTGTTGAAGGAACTCACACTGTAGGTGTGAAGACAGAGACAGTGAAGTTGTGTCTTACAGGAGGTTAGGGTCTGAAGCTAAAGGTAAAAGATTAAAACCTCATAGGGAGAATTTCTCCAACAGTCTTTTAAATTGTATGAAATCTATCACACTACCTTTCAATGAGTCCAACAGCTTAGTTTTCCTCAGTTTTGACAGTAATCATGGTCTCCTCAGTTGAGCTCTAGTTAAGATAGTTGGTCTGCGATCAGGGCCATGTTTTATGAACACTATTAACTGTATCTTTTAAACAATAGGATCATACTTAGTTGCCTCTCTCAATAAGAGCTGCTTCCACTGTTAGAGGCATGTAGGAACTGAGAGACTATCTAAGGAACAGAAGATTTATATATCTCATAGTGCTGGGGGATAAATTTATTGACTGGACATACTGGTACCATTTAATTGTGTTCTCATATTATTCATTTGGTCTCCTCCTCTGTGTCTCTTTCCATCTCCCTCCATCCCTTCCTACCCAGTAAATAAGACGCTTACATGATGTGATTCCACTGTGCATAAGCATATGTGTAACATAATAAGTGCCATAATAGATTTATACAGTTGCTGTGAGGACATAAATGAGAAAACAAGTTTTAAACTTACTTTTGTAGGTAAAGGAAGATGTTCATAGTTGAATTAGCAAGTGAGCTCGTGCTTCAAGAATGAGATGCAGTTAGTTTTCCATCCAAATACTAATCACTTTATTTTCTTCAAAAAATTCTCTTTAAAAAGGTACTCTTTATGTCAGTCTCTTTCCTATTTTCTCAGTGATTCTTCTGGTTATAGAGTATGTTAATTAATTCAAGGGAATGTACTGAGCACATCTGAGACATGGCTGAGGCAAAGGAGTCTAATCTCCAGAGTTTCTTTGGCTTGTGGTAATTCTGTAACTTCTTCTTATTTTGCATAGTACCCCAAATTGTACTGGTGAATGTAAAAGTGGGAAAATTGGTCTTCCCCATTGAGTAGAGAACTACAGATCAAGATATAATGTGCCCTTTGGCCACCTACACAGTTATGTTACAGTTTAACATCTGCTATTTTGCTCTTTGTTTTCTCTGTGTATAAAAGCAGGAAGCTTTTTTGTTTCTCTGCTCCTCCATTACAACCTTATTTTATGCTGAATAGATATTTTCTAGTATACTATTTTAATTCTGTTATTGTTGCTTGTGTATATATGTGTTTGTGTATATTTAAGTTATTTTCCTTGTGGTGCCATGGCGATTACAGTTGACATCTTAATTTAAAACAGTCTAGTTTGGATTAATCTCAATTTAATTTTAATATATAAAAACTTTGCTCCAGTGTAACACCATTTATACAAATTACATCTTTATACATTATAAGTCCATCAGCACAATTTTTTTTTTTTTTTTTGCGGTACGCGGGCCTCTCACTGTTCTGGCCTCTCCCGTTGTGGAGCACAGGCTCCAGACGCGCAGACTCAGCGGCCATGGCTCACGGGCCCAGCCGCTCCGTGGCATGTGGGATCTTCCTGGACCGGGGCACGAACCCGTGTCCCCTGCGTCGGCAGGCGGACTCTCAACCACTGCGCCACCAGGGAAGACCAGCACAATTTTATAATAATTATTTTATGCACCTATCCTTTAAATGAGTTAGGAGAAGAGTTACAAATATACATTTTTATTATCTTTTGTATTTACTTATATAGCTACCTTTACTCCTGCTCTTTATTGCTTAGTGTGGATTTAATATACTGTCTGTTGTTCTTTCATTTCAGCCTGAAATGAAATACCCTTTAGTATTTCTTGTAGGGCAGGTCTGCTAGTGACGAATTCTCTCAGTTTTCATTTATCTAGATATGTCTTAATTTCTTCTTTCCCACCTCACCTAGCTCTCCTTCACTTTTGAAGAGTACTTTGCTAGGTATAGAATTCTTGGATACCAGTCTTTTTCTTTCATCCTTTGACCATGTCATCCTACTGCCCACTGGTCTCCATGGTTTCTAATGAGAAGTCAGCTCTTCTTGAGGAAACTTTGTATCTGAGAACTGTTTTGTTTTGTTTTTGCTGCTTTCATGATTCTCTTTCTGTCTTTTGACAGTTTGGCTATGAAACATCTAGATGTGGATCTCTTCAACTTTGTCCTACTCGGAGTTTATTGAACTTTTTAGGTATACATACTAATGTTTTCCATCAAATTTGGGAAGTTTTTTGTCATAATTTTTTCAAATATTCTTTCCACGCCTTTCTCTCTCTCCTCTCCTTCGGAAACTCACATTGTGTTTATGTTGGTATACTTGATGGAGACCCACAGATCTCTGAGGCTCTGTTCATTTTCCTTTACTCTTTTTGTTCCTCGGATTGGGGAGAATCTTAACTGACCTGTCTGAAGTTCACTGGTTCTTCTGCCAGTTCAAATGTGCTGTTTACCCCCTCTAGTAAATTTTTGATTTCCGTTATTGCTCTTTTCAACTTGAAAATGTCTGTTTGAATCTTCTTATTATTGTTTTAATTTCACTGGGCGGAAATATCCTTTTCATATTTAAATGCCAGCTTTCTATTTGATTCTTTTTTATAATTTCTGTCTCTTCATTTATATTCTCCATTAGGTAAAACATGACTCTCAAACTCCTTTAATTCTTTAGACATAATTTGCTTTATTTCTTTGAAATATTTATAATAGCTGGTTTAAGGTTTTGTCTAGTAAGACCAACATCTGGGCTTCTTCAGAGACAGTTTCTGTTGACTTTTTTTCCTATGTATGGGCCATACTTCCCTATTTCTTTGTATGTCATAATTTTTTTGTTGGAAACTAGACATTTTAAATACAATATAATAAATTGTCACATTTTAAATAATGTGACAGTTAAGAAAATCATATTTCTTCCTACTCCCAGGATTTGTTTTGCTCTGTTATTGGTGTTGCTGCTTGTTTCTCTCGTGATTTTCCTGGGCTAATTCTGTTCAGTTTTTGTTCTTTGAAGTCTGCTCAGCTAACTCAGTGATCAGTTACTGATTAGCCAGAGATTTCTTTAAATGACTTGAACCAATAGGTCTCTATTCAGCTTTTGCTGAGGGGCTTTGTTTGTGTGCATATGTTGAAGCAGAGCTTCAGGGTCAACCAGAAGTGAAAGATTAGGGCCTTCTCAGGTCTTCCTGCACATTCACACAGCTCCTCACATGTGCCTAGCCTTCTAAATTCCCAGGACTATTGCGGAGCTTTTCAAAGCCCCTTATGGACATTTTCATTCCTCGGTTTTTTCTTTTAAGTATCTTGGTCAGCCTCTTAATAGCTGCAACTAGTAAAAATCGCTCAGGCAACTGCAGTGTTAAACAGTTGTTGATGACTATTTTCAACAAATATGCTGCAGATAGGACTATACACATAGAATGAGCTCTTGAGTCTTATCAAACAAAGACAAGCCCTGAGAATGGAGTTTTTAGCAAGGTGCAAGGCACATCAAATAGTAACAGTTTTCTGAGGCTTTGGGAGAACTTCAAATCTATTCTGGTCTCTCCAGTATCTGCTTCGCTTTGGGGTTTCACAGCTACCATATTTGCAATATTTTGGTTTTCAAGATTGATCTGGAGCTGGGGATGAGAGATTGAATTCGGTCAAGTTAAGACACTAGAAAGCTTGCTCTTCTTGCTAAGAGTCAACTCGTTTTCTTGAATAAACATTCCTTAGATTGTCACAAGCCTTTAAATTAATGTCAAAGCTAAAAATAAAGTTGATTTTGACAGTATTTTGCAGTATTCTTTTTTTTTTTCCGGTACGCGGGCCTCTCACTGTTGTGGCCTCTCCCGTTGCGGAGCACAGGCTCTGGACGCGCAGGCTCAGTGGCCATGGCTCACGGGCCCAGCCGCTCTGCGGCATGTGGGATCTTTCCAGACCGGGGCACGAACCCGTGTCCCCTGCATCGGCAGGCGGACTCTCAACCACTGTGCCACCAGGGAAGCCCTGCAGTATTCTTAAAAAAAATTTTTTTCTTGAAGTATAGTTGATGTACAATATTATATGTTACAGGTGTACAGTATAGTGGTTTATAATTTTTAAACGTTGTACTCCATTTATAGTTATTATAAAATATTGGCTATATTCCCTGTGTTGTGAAATATATCCTTGTAGCTTATTTTATACATAATAGTTTGTATCTCTTAATCCTCTACCCCTATATTGCCCCTCCTCCCTTCCCTCTCCCTACTGGTAACTACTAGTTTGTTCTCTATATCTGTGAGTCTTTCTTTTTTGTTGCATTCACTAGTTTGTTGTATTTTTTTAGATTCCACATATAAGTGATCATCATAAAATATTTGTCTTCCTCTGTTTGACTTATTTCACTTAGCATAATACCCTCCAAGTCCATCCCTGTTGTTGCAAATGGCAAAATTTCTTTCTTTTTTATGGCTGAGTGGTATTCCGTGTGTGTGTGTATGCATATTGCACAGCTTCTTTATCCATTCATCTGTTGGTGAACACTTAGGATGCTTCTGTATCTTGGCAATTATAAATAATGCTGCTCTGAACACTGGGGTGCATATAGCTTTTTGTATCATTGTTTTCATTTTCTTTGGATATATACCCAGGAGTGGAATTGCTGGGTCATATGGTAGTTCTGTTCTCAGTTTTTTTGAGAAACTTCCATACTGTTTTCCACAGTGGCTGCAACAATTTACATTTCCACCGTGTTTGAGGGTTTCCTTTTCTCCACATCCTCACCAACATTTGTTATTTGTGTTCTTTTTATGATAGCCATTCTGACAGGTGTGAATGATTAGCAGTGTTGAGCTAAAAGATGCAGTGTTGAGCATCTTTTCATGTGCCTGTTGGCCATCTGCACTTCCTCTTTGGAAAAATGTCTGTTCAGGTCTTCTGCCCATTTTTAAATTGGGTTGTTTGTGTTTTTGATGTTGAGTTGTATGAGCCATTTATGTATTTTGGACAGTAACCCCTTATCTGTCATATCATTTGCAAATATTTTCTCCCATTGAGTAGGTTGTCTTTTCTTTTGACAGTATTTGCCGGTATTCTTGTTGCTTTTATGGAGGAGCTGGTTTTCCAAGGTCCTTCCTCTGCCATTCTGGAAGTGCCTTTTCCCATTCTTGTATATTTTTATCAGCATTCTACTTCCAGTCTCTGACCCAGCCTCTCATTGCTTGCCTTTCTCTTATACATTTCTACTGGACCTTTGGAACTCTGGTTCCATGGCTAACATAGTTACATTCTCAATTATTCACTGACTATTACCTCCCTTTCTTGCCAGGCAGCCCTTTCAGGGGCTGATTCTCTCACATCCCACATAAATCAAAATCCTCTATTCCTCCCTTAAATATTAGTATTCCTCAAGTTTCTGGCTTACACCCCTTCTCTTGTCTATTTTCCCTGAACATTCTTACTCAGTTGTTGCTCATACTCTCAAATCTGTCTTCTTCTCTAGCCCAGGTCTCTGTCTTAAGCTCCTCATCTGTATCTAATTTTGCTTAACGTAAATCTTCATTTGGAATTTCTACAGACATGTAAAATTCCTCAAGTTCAAAACAGAAATCAACCTATTCTTTCTCAGTTTTCTTTGAATGACATTCCCATTTGTCTAGTTGCCTAAACCAAAAATGTGGGTCATTTTTTATTCTTTCTCCTTTACCCTACCTTCAAATTACAGTAAGTGACCTTTCAGTTCTGTGCCCTAAATCTTTCGATTTAGGTTTTCTTTATCTCTACTAACATCTCCTGCCTGAATTATTCCAACAGCCTCCAAAACAGATCTTCCCATTATAGTTCTGTCCCCAGCTTCTCCACAATGTGTCCAGAAGGGAACTTTATAAAATGCAAATCCAAATAGGTCACAGAGTCCACACAGACACACACACACACACACACACACACACACACACACACACACTTTGCCCTTCTCTCCATTGCATTCCTTGCTCCATCCTAATTGCCTTTTTCCTATTTCCAGACCATGTCATGTTCTTGTTTGCTTTCAGGTATCTGTACCTACTGCAGTATTCTTTCTCACTTTGCTCTTTTATTGCTTCCTCAGGGAAGCCTTCTTATATTCTCACAAACTGAGTTAGATACTTCTGGATATAAAATTACCATACTGTAATGGCCTATTTACTCATCTTTATCTCCAAGTAGAATGTCAAGTCCATGAGATCCAGGGCTGTGATTATGAGCAGCCTGTGGCCTAGCACCGAACATTGGGCTTCCACAAATTATTTGATGAATAGAGAATTTATGCCTACATGTATGAACGACAGAACCAACCATGTTCAGCACTGAGAATACAAAGATATATTAGGCAGATGTATAAATAAAATAGGCCTTTGAAACATCTGGTGTCTGAGGGATATAGCTGTTAGTAATGTAGGATTAGTAACTTAAAGCCAATGATTCTAAATAAAGTCCTGTATACCTTAGTTGAAGAAATAAAATGGCGTGAATGTATGTGAGACCCCAAAGCATTATTTATGAATGAAAGGAGAAAATGAAGAGAAACTATTCAACAGGAAGTTATATACATATGCCCTTTATAAAGTTAGTGTTTATACTTAGTTTTTGTTTTATTTTGTTTTTAATTTCTAGGTCATTGAGAAGTAGGTGACTTCTTCCTTCCTGCCTTTCTTTTACACAAATTGTATAATATTTAGAAAATATATATAAGCAACAACAAAAAAATGAAATCACCCATTATCTCATTTAATGTATTATATATAGTTTCATAACTGAATTAAATCTGAACATCGCCAGAAATAGATATGTCATAAACATCTTATGCTAGGAAATATACGTCAATACCACCTGTTGCTGAGGTTAGCAGACTTTTTCTCTATAGGGCCACATAGTACATTTTTGAAGCTTTGAGGGGCTAGAAGGTCTCTGTCACAGCTATTCAACTCTTCCTGTAGCAAAAGCAGCCATAGACCCTTCCAAATGGGTGTATTCCAATAAAACTTGATTTACAAAAACAAGTGGCAAGCAGGATTTGGTATGAGAGCCATAGATTTGTTCTGAGATACAGATATGCCATAATTACTTAATCTTGGGGAAGTTTATTATCTTCAATTTTTTACTATTATTAGTTATACTCTCTTAACATCTTAATATCTAAATCTGTATGTACATTCTTAATCTTTTCCTTAGCATAAATTCTGAAAAAATGTAATTTCTAGGGCTAAGAGTACATCTTTAAGACTTTTCTTTTTTAAATGAGAATAGGTGAGATAACATTTGCTTTCAAACTGTGACTATGAGGAGTTTTGCTTAACTCATTTTGTGGGTTTTGTGGGCATGGAAAAAGAAAGACTGGAGGGAAACGTTGAGTTAACGATAGTAATATAAAACTTAAAAAGAGATGTTCCATGAAGAAAATATGAAAAATTTCATAAGTACAGATATTCCTGTTCACATAGCCAAGTTTGTTTGTTTGTTTGTTTGATAACTCTGTAGAGTTTTGTTTAAAATCTTGTGTCGATTGAGATTTGGGAGATGGGGTTTGCAAATTACAAAATGAGCGTTTCTTATTCAGTCTCCTAAGATACTCTTAGGTCAGCATGATTTAGATTGTGATTACCAATCAGCTTGTTTTTTTTTAAAAAAGAAAAAAGAAGACGCCATTAAATTTTCCTGTTCTGGTTGACAAGGAAGTCTAATCAGATCAGGGTTTGGCAAATTACTATCCATGGACAAAATCCCTCCTGTTACCTGTTTTTTTTTTTTTTTTTTTGTTGTTGTTGTTGTTGTTCTTTTGCGGCATGCGGGCCTCTCAATGTTGTGGCCTCTCCTGTTGCGGAGCACAGGCTCCGGACGCGCAAGCTCAGCGGCCATGGCTCATGGGCCTAGTCGCTCCGCGGCATGTGGGATCTTCCCGGGCCGGGGCACAAACCCGTGTCCCCTGCATCGGCAGGCGGACTGTCAACCACTGCACCACAAGGGAAGCCCCCTGTTGCTTGTTTTTGTAAGTGAAGTTTTATTGGAACACAGCCATGCCCATTCACTTAAGTACTGTCTATGATTGCTTTTAGACTACAACAACAGAGTTAAGTAGTTGTCAGAGACAGTATAGTCCAGAAAGCCTAAAGTATTTACTATCTGCCACTTTACAGAAGAAAATTTGCAGACCCCGGAATTAGAGGAATGGCACCTGTTAGTCTTTCTGTTTATTGAAAATGGATCCACAAAAACAAAAGTAATTTTGCTACAGATAAACTAACAAGGTTTTAGAAACAGAATTAATTCAGAGCCCAAATCTGGGCACTTAAAATGTAGAACAACACGTGAGAAAACAATATAAGAAATGTTGGAATACAGAGGACTTTATGTGTAGTGTAATTCTAAGTTATGTGAAAGATTAGATTTAGAGCACCCAAGTACTGGCTGTTACAGAGGCACCTACCTTAGTTATAAAAGCCCTTCTTACACACAGTTGGAAAATAGCCGATTCCACAAAGTTTTGCTGTAGTGTCTTTAAAAGCGAGCAGTTATACTGTGACAAGTTCCGTGGCACTTTGCGTGAAACAACCTTGTGCAGTTTCTGAATGAGACGACATCAGTCAAATTGGAAAATTCACACTCTTAAAAATTTTTTGAAACCTGTGTACATAGGCTTATTCCCCCAATGACAGTCTTTATCCTACTGTATTTGTTGCCTTAATTCAGTTTCACATGACAATAATAGGGGGCATTCAGAAAGTAGGGATATTTTCTTTCTTTGGATCCACTTTACCTGGAAATAGCTAATATCCAGGATCCCAAATCATTTAGTAAGGTTTTGAAACAGCATAGCTTTTATTAATTTTATAAAAAGTTTCTTAAAAGAATCCTGTGTGTGGAACTCTTTGGAGTATAGTAGAAAAGCCTCTAGGCTGAAGTCAAGCGTTCCTCTTCACTAGGCCGCTAAAACCTGAATCCGTAACCAGCTACGTGGACTTTTATGAGAGAGAAGCCACTAATTTAATGCTTACAAGCACTGATTTTAGGGTGTTTTCTCACAGCCGAAAATAATCTTGAGTGAGGGAGGTCAGGGTAGACTAGTTTATCTCTGAGGGACTTTACATCTCTATGGCTCCACATATTTGTGTGGGATAGAGCTGATGGAGGGGAAAAAATAAAAGTGGTCTGTATCTTGTCAAGATAAAGCAACGCTCTGACAGAACCACAAATTTTATAATGATAAAAGACAAGAAATTGACTGTTGTTCATTTTTACACACTTCTCTTTCTTTGTTTAACTTTTGAGTTTCCTTTTTTTATCTTGTTTCTCATAATTTCTGTGACACTTATTCTGTATTAGAGCTGTTATGGTTCTGCCAAGAATTCCTTAGGCTGTGGTTGTTCTTCAGGAGATTGTTCTTGAGTAAGGGTGGTGAGTAAAGCACTGAGCTATCCCTACTGCTGGAGAACTACACGGAGGTGCATCTGTGTTGATTTAGTGACTACAGCTTTGCATGGGACGTCGGGTCATTCAGGGTAGGAAAGTGCAATAAGCTGGAGATCCTTTATGTTCTTCTGTAACCCTGATGGTGGTGCCTTAGTTGTATCAGAGTCCCTCTGTTTTCATAGATTTGTTTTTTCAGATATTCTAGGCTTTCACACCATTCCTTCTCCTTAAGCAACTATTCTGTTTTGCTGGTGGTTCGTTCAATAAATATCTGTTAAACACATATTAATGTGTTTTGTGCTGGATCCTGGGGATATTACTATCATTCAAACACAACACCAGCTCCCAAGAATTTGCAGTCAAATGAGAGAGAGAGCCCAGTAAGAAAACAGGTGTTTACAGTACAAAAATAAGAACTTGAGGAATTAAGGATTAAGGAAGCCAGTATTTACTTTCTTAAAAACATTGAACCAGAATGGTTAAATGGAAAGAGCATTGGTTTTAGATTTTGTTGATCTGCTTTTAAATCCTGATTCAATTACTTAATAGGTATGTGACTTTGGGAAAGTTAACCTTTGTGATACTTGCAAAGTTGTACTAAGTTTTAGAAATAAATATATATAAAGCACTTAGTCCAGTGCCTGCTGAATAAATGATTTCTGCTTTTTTTTCTAAATCATACACCGTAAATTATTGTTCCAAAGCCTATAAATAGAAAGATCATTTCTCTGGCCCCTACTTCATAGGAGATGTGAAAAGAGGATATGGTAAAATTTTTTATGAACTTTGTGAACATCCTGCCTATAAAGAAACTATTAGAAATCAGATTTTATTATTATTCTTGTAAAGCTTACCCAGATTTACATTATTAAGATATGGACTGTAAAACTCATATCTTAAGAACTTACAATATTGCTTGTGAAATATGCTAGTAATTTTGTAACCACCGGTCTTATATTTTATTTGTCAACTTAAAAAGGGGATACTTTTCTGTCTCCCTACCTCCCTTACCCCGTAGTTTAGCATGCCAGTTACTTTTTTTTTTTTTTTTTTTGCGGTACGTGGTCCTCTCACTGTTGTGGCCTCTCCCGTTGCGGAGCACAGGCTCCGGACGCACAGGCTCAGCGGCCATGGCTCACGGGCCCAGCCGCTCCGTGGCATGTGGGATCCTCCTGGACCGGGGCACGAACCCGTGTCCCCTGCATCGGCAGGTGGACTCTCAACCACTGCGCCACCAGGGAAGCCCGCCAGTTACTTTTAACCAAATTGTGGTTTATATCCAGAAGTGTAATGGTTATAACCTTTTTTCATGAGATGTTTAAAAAGCATTCAAATAGATCATCAGTAAATTGATAAAATATCAATATATTTTCTTAAGACTCGTTCATCATTACAATTTGAATTTTTTCTATTTGAAGAATTGAAAGCTGCAATATTTAGGAAGTAGTATCATGCATATTTAGAAATAAAAGAGAATGGTTAAAGAATTTGCTTTTAACTGAAAATATTTTTTTCATTCCTTTGAAATTAAATAACATAAAATTAGAAATTAAAATTGGTCTAACAGCAACACAATTTGTAATTTTTCAAAAACGTCAAAGTTGGTAGCTCAAATGAGAATACTGTACTCGGGAGGGCATAGATCTTATTCCATTATGTGACTTTTCCAGTTTTGCTATACTTTATGTAATAACTATTCCAGATTTATTTGTTAATTCTGTTATAGCTGTACCTTAAAAATAAGACAAGCTGATGTTATTCACTGTAAAAAGTGTAAATACAAGTATCAACAGAACATAGAACTATTTTCTATGTATTTTACATAAATCACCCTAAATTATAAATAGGATAGTGATCAAACAAATACTTTTCTACCAAAAGAAAAAGCCAGTGGAACAGAGTGGGATAAGAGGTGGGAGAGAAGCCCTAGGATTGTGTTGGCAGGGCAGTAGTAAGTGACAGCATGAGAAGAATGCATGTGTTCTTCCATCACTGCTCTTCTCCTCTCTGTTTGAATTAGACAAATAGCATGTGCCCAAGGGGAACGAGGGACAATGTTCAGAGGAAAGGAACCACTTTTATACAGCCCTGCCAGATTCATGAGAATAATGATGCATCTGCTTTTTGTTGCTGCTGTTGTTACTTAACCTTGTCGTGGATACATTACTTTTTCGGTAGCACTTATTTTGTGGGTTCTTACTCATATTATTTTCTCTATCATGGCTATACGGGATTGTCTGTTGGCAAATCAGCACCATTTACCCCTTCTGCACCTTGCCTGATGTAATGGCTTCCTGGAATGCGTGCATGCTGTTTTTTTTCCCTCTTTGTGTCTCCCCTGTCCCACTCCATCAAATGTGCAATTTAAATATCCAGAAGTCCATTACAGACAGTTGATTTGTAGGGGTTTTCTTTTGATTTTTTTTTGTCTGTTTTGATTTTTTTTTCCCTAGTAGCAAAATTTCATTTTTACCCTTCCCAAACCACGCCCCCCCCATAGCAAAACTCCACACACTGGATGCCAAGACAGACACATTCATTGATTTATTTAGTAAACTTTCAATGAGCTTTTGTAAGCTTCATAACACTGCGTTAAGTGGTATTATAGGGCAAGGGTCCCCAACTGCTGGGCTCTGGACCAGTTACCAGTCAGTGGCCTGTTAGGAACTGGGCCGCATAGCAGGAGGTGAGTGGCAGGCGAGCAAGCAAAGCTTAATCTGCTGCTCCCCATCGCTCGAATTACTGCCTGAACCGTCCGCCCCCCCCCGCAATTCCGTGGAAAAATTGTCTTCCATGAAACCGGTCCCTGGTGCCAAAAAGATTGGGGACCACTGTTATAGGGCAATTCAGTGAAGTACGTAAGAGTAGTTAGATTGTGAGGGTGAAATATTCAAACATATTTGCACCAAAACTACTATTTAAATCAAACTATAATGCTTATATTTATAAAATGCTTCTAAATGTTTTGTTGTAAAATGTAGTCAATACAAGTGGCTTTAACTATGGGTTAGTTTCTTCAGCCCTTCCCTCAGATAAGCTGTGTTGTCCTTAGACCATTTAAATGACTTGTATTCTGAGCTTTGTAATGTTAAGGTTTTAAAATGCATCTCAAGTCTAAACTTTACAATGTGTTACATTTTAGGTCAGAAGACATGTCTTCATCTACATGGCATCTTTCCTTACCTCTATGTGCCATATGATGGTTATGGACAGCAGCCAGAAAGCTATCTTTCTCAGATGGCATTCAGTATCGACAGAGCACTTAATGTGGCTTTAGGCAATCCATCTTCCACTGCTCAGCACGTGTTCAAAGTGTCATTAGTATCAGGAATGTAAGTATATGATAACATCTTTTTAAATTTCTATTTATCTGTATTTATATTACTGTTCTAGTTAAAAGAAAACATATCCAATTCAAATATACTCTGTTCATTTTTCTTTTATTTCTAATCTAATGGAACCAGGGTGAATTTCTTACTGTAACTTTTTAAAGTCCATTTTTATTGCAATGAAAGATAGATGGTTAACAGTAATTTTTGTTTTAACTTTTTCCATTTCTCTGCTTCCTAGAACTGTAGAAATTTATGTAATTTATTCATCAAGTATTTATTGAGCACCTTTTATATTGGTGAACAAAACAAAGGTCCCTGCCCCCATGGAGGTTACATTCTAGTAATGGAAAACAGAAAGTAACCAACAGATAGAACATGAAAT
This sequence comes from Lagenorhynchus albirostris, assembly GCF_949774975.1. Lineage (NCBI taxonomy): Eukaryota > Metazoa > Chordata > Mammalia > Artiodactyla > Delphinidae > Lagenorhynchus > Lagenorhynchus albirostris. The sequence continues at coordinate 47,521,186 of NC_083106.1, forward strand.
AAATTTATTTATTACATGATAATTAATGCTATAGAACAAAATATGTAGAACAGGTAAGAAGGATCAGTAGTATGGGGTGGGGAAGTAGTCTGGTGGCAGTTTTGTATAGGGTAATCAGGGAAGGTGTCATTGACACGGTAAATGACATTTGAGCAAAGACTTGAAGGTGAGGGGGTGGGAACAAAATGGAGGCCAGGTGTCTGGAGTGGAGGGAAAGGAGAGTGGACAAAATGAGGTTAGAGAGATATGAGAGAATGGAGATCATGTTGGCCAGTGGGTCGCCAAAATCACTTTTACCTGGTTTGACAGCCATGAGAATGCACCTCTCAGACCTCCAAATACAAAGAGCATAATTGAACAACGGTCCCAGCTACTGCACTAAAATCCATTTATCATCCTGTGTAAACTGAAGCTGCTTTCCATAGGCTACTCCCAGCCATTGGCTAAGCAGAGCAAGGCTACTAAGGCAGGCCTGTTTCTGGGAGACACTTGGGAACTCTGGGACAGGCTTTCTGAACTTTCACTAGAATCACACTGCAATAAAAGACACTTCCACTCATCTTCCCTCTGTCCCTCTCTCCTTCACTTAGATCAGACCTGTATCTAAGTCTTGTGGCTGTCCCACCCTCTCCTGAGTTCATCCTCATATTCTCTCACAGGTGTTTCCACTAACAAACTTCTTGCACATTTTGACATCTACTTCTTGGAGGACTCAGACTAACACACTTGAGAACTTAGAATATATTCTTTGGTCTCACCCCACATCTGATGAATCAGATACTCTGGTGGTGGGACCCAGAAATTTGTGAGCCTTTCTGCTGATGCTGATGCATACTCAAGTTTGAGAAACCACCGCAGTAGGGTATTCTGTTTTGCTCTGAGCTATTGCATGATTTTGAGCAGCCAGGATCTAACTTAAACTTGAAAGGGTTCCTTTAGCAACTGTGGGAAGAATAGATCATAGGGGCATGAGAGTTGAAACAGGGAGAACATTAGGACTCTTGTTTCATTAATCTGGGTGAGAAAATATGGTGGCTTGAACTAGGGTAGTAGCAGGGGAGTAGTGAGAAGTGGTCAGCTTCTAGATCTATTCTGAGGGTTGAGTCCCCAAGATTTGCTGTCTGATTGGATGAAGTTTGTGAGAGGAGTCAGGTATGACGACAAAGTTTTGAGTCTGTGCAGATAGAGCAGGCTGGCGGGAAAGATTTAGAGCTCGTACTGGAACATATGAGTTGAATACATCTGTATGAAATCCATCTTAAATCTGTCTACTTCTTCCACCTTAATCCAGGTTTTCTTCTGGACCACCACAGTATCCTTTTAATTGAATTTCCTTCTTCTGTTCTTATCTCACTCCAGAGCTGCAGAAGTACCTGTCTTGTAATGTAAATTGGATCCTTTTAAAATCATTTAAAATCCTTGAGTGGCTTCATATTGTTTATACATTAAAATTTAAATTTCTGACCCCTGCCTGCCTCTGTAACTTTGTTCACTGTGTTCCATCCAGAAACACTGGTCTTCTTTCAGTTCCTCTGATGTGCTGAGCTCTTTCCCACCTTTGTACATGCAGTTTCCTTTCCTTGAGTACGCTACCCCTCTCCAGTCCTTCAAATCCTTCACCTCTCCAGAGAAGTTTTCTCTGACTTCCCTCCTTAAAATAGGTTGTTGTTATTATTCTGTATCTTAGCCCATTCTTTGTTTTCTTTAGTACTTTACTATAGTTTGCAGTTATTTTAATTTTTTGTTTATTAGTTCTTATGTGTTTCTCCCACCAGCCTGTAAGTTCCATGAGAAAAAGGACCATGTTTGTCTGTCCATCATTATATCCCTTGCACCTTGTATGGTGTTGGGCACTTAGTAAACAAGGCTCAATAACTATTTGTTTGGATAAATGAATGAGGTAAAAGTTCACACCCATCCTATGATAGCAACAATTAGGTTAAAGATAATCATCAGCTTTATATTCTAATTTTTTTTATGTTTAATGATTCCTCGGAACTTTCCTATACATATTCTCATTTCAAAGTTGAATCTCCAAACAGCCTAGTGGAATGAATAATGAGTCACCAGTCTTTCTATATGTTTGGTGGGCATTTGTTAAAAGCATAGCCATATTTTTAAGAGTTAGTTGAGTTACAAATCTAGAGACCTGGAAGCAAAAGATGAGCTGTTCAGTCTAATTTATGGCTGCCATTCTCTTTTTTCTCCCATTCTAATGTTTTCTATGTTTTTTTCTTATATAGGTCCCCTTTTCCCTTACCATGCATTGTAGCTTCTATGATTCCTTTACTCCTTCAGTATTGCCTACTTCTCTAAGTAAGCAAGTTGCATCTAGCTATCAAATGAAAACTTGAACAAATTTAATTCCAGTCTTCCTAGACTGTGTACTATACTGAAGCTGGGTTAAGAGAGAGGACCATGACCTTAGGCTCATTTCAGGGGTTCCTTGTCACTTAGCTATCATGATTCTAGAAAATATTCTATGAAAAGATTCTTAATCCATCTAAATTAATTAACTGAGGGGTTTTTTTCACTCTCTGTGCTCATTTTTCTTCTCATTGTTATATTAAAAAACTAACTCCAATTATCAGATATAATTTTTAAAATATAAACATATCTACCCTCGAACTCTGCTCCATTCTACTTTCTTTCTCCCAGAGAGTCTCCCTGTGGAGAAATTCTTTTGGCAAAATCAACTAAAGTCAACAGCAGAAAGTAAGAATTGCAGGTTAAATTATACAGAGACTTTCTTGGCTAGAAGAAGCAGAAAACTGAATTTATAGAATTTCCAGGCTGTATTTTGGGGCAGTAGTTACAAAAGCAGAATCCTAGATTTACAAAGAATTGTAGGGATTTGATAGTCTTGTATTCAGTTGTTGAAATTTATAAGATTCTAATTGTAAAATCCTGAAGATTTTTAGCAAAAACAAAGCAAAGATAATGTGGACCACACCAGTGCAGATTTAATTCTCTTTTTTTCCCATTTATCTGGCTAAAGGTATAACTCCTATCTTTAGACAGAGAGCTATATTTATGTATATGAAAAATACCAAAGCAGGAGGAATAAAGAATTGAATTTTGCTGGTGAGAGAGAATGGGATCATTCATATAATGTGTGTTTCACCCCTTCCTTCATGGCAACAAAAATGGGGTGAGCAGCATCAAACTAGACAGGAAAGGGTAAGTGTTATTTAACAAAAAAAAAAATGGTAAAGGGTAGGGGATAGGGAGTGATGGTCAGAGTAGACCTTTCTGAGGAGGTGAGTTTAAGCAGAGACCTGAATGAAGACTGAAAGTAAGCCATACAAAGGTTCAGGGCAGAACTTTCCAGGCAGAGGGAATGGCAGATTACTTGAGAGTGGATCAAGTTAGAAGGGGCTGAAATGTTTAGAATGGCTGGAGGAAAAAGGAAGAGTGGGTGTGAGATAAGATTGGAGTGAGTGGTAAGGATGAGACAAAGAACGTTTTAGACTTTTTTTTTTTTTTAAATAGAAATTGCTTTACAGCAATCATACAGATGGTTCTGACCTAAAGGCTTGAAATAGTTTATATTAAAAAAAAGTTGTTTAAATATACCTCAAATAATGACTCTGTTGCCAACTTACTCCTGTATTTGAGGTCTGCTACACTGTCAGACATGACAGAGAGAAATGGTGTCCTAATCAGGGTAAGTTCTATCTAGTGCCCATCATAAGGGGAAAATATTTTTTTTAATGAAAAGAAATTGAGTTTATCCACCTAAAGATTTAACCAACCACTATTTACAGACAAACTCTAGGCAAATACTTTTTATTATTTTGTCTATAAATTCAGACCTATTTATATATTGTTTCTAATTACATCACCTTTGAAAATGGTAGTCTGTATATCAGAGTTTCAGATCCTCCTGAGATGATATAACATGATAGCCCAACTTATTCCTTCTTGCATTGAGGACTTGTTTCTCTCCCTATCACATAGATTTTTGCTTCTCCTTTTCGCCCCTCTAACTGATACCCTGAGAAGAACCGAGCCTCAACATAAATAGCGTCCTTAGTAAAGCTGTCGTCTTTTCAATCTCTTAAGTTCCTGTCTACACAGTTTTCACAGGTTTCCTTTGATTTGAGTGTGTTTTATACACACATACACATATGTACATATGTATAACAGGTAAATTGTCTCTGCTTAGTGAACTTGTAAAATTAATAACAGAGACAAATAAGGAAAGTGATACAAATTCTGTCAACTAAAGGACTTTGTTGATGAACAGCTTTAGTTTTTGACAGAAAAAATGGGAAATGGGAAAAGGTATCAGGAAGGTCTCTGTTCTTCTCATACATGGTCTGAGTAAAGAGCCACTTTTTAATAGAGCCATGATGATTGAAATTAAGGTATAAATAGTTTGCTGCTCCTTTTTGTCCCTAGTTTTTTTTTTAAGTGGTATTTTAAAACTTTTTTAAAAGAAGTAACAAGATTTTATAATGTCATATGTTAACCTTGTGGTAGGTTTAATTGAAAAGTCTTGGAGGTTCTTTTGTTTTGTTGGGGGGCGGTTGGTAATATTCAATGTAAGTAAGACTGAATTCGGCCAGCTGAGTCCATTTAGGACAATAAGTTGCATTATTTCATCTCTGATGAAAATAAATTGAAATGTCTTTTTCTTTTATTTCAGGCCTTTTTATGGTTATCATGAGAAGGAAAGACACTTTATGAAGATCTATCTTTACAATCCTGCAATGGTGAAAAGGTACAAAGATAAATGAAATAAAAAATGAATAACTATCACTTAAGTATTTTAATAATAAAAAGAAAAATCTAGAAGAAAGGCCTGTATAGTTTGTAGCATTATTAAAGAAAGAGACCATAATATGTACATATATGTGTAAAGAGAGAGAGTCATAGCTTGGACTCTAGGAAGGATATTTTAAGGGTAAGGGACCTTGTTTTACACCCAACTGCTTCTTTTCTGTCTTAGAGAGTTTGTAGAAGTATATAAAGAGAGATGATTGGCTGCCTTGTATAATAATCCTAGTGCCTTGCTAGCCAGACCAAATGTTCAATACCAAGAGAAATTCGTTCTTCAGTTTCAAAGCAAGGAGAAATATGTGAGAGTGAGGCCAGAGTGGGAGAGCTTTCTACTGTGAACTTAACCACTTTTCAGTACTTAAAAGATTTTTCTGATGAGATAGGTGATGTTATTAACATTTTTTTCCATATTGTTTAATGAAATGTATCACCATTTAGAAGATTTATATAACTTAGTGGATCTATATTTTCCAAATGACCAGTGCATGATGTTAGAAAATGATGCATGGGTAAAAATACTCCAAGTGTTAGGTAGACCAATAAGTTTTAATATAACAGAGTACAAAAAGTTCATTGATTTGGTTTCAAATTCCACATTATTGCTGACCTTTAAGAAACTACCACTCCATTGCATTTCCATGTAGTAGAAACAAAGATCAACGTTTACCTGAAAAGGCTATTCAGTTACTCTTCCTTTTTCCAATTATTTATCTGTGTAAGGCTGGATTTTCTTCATATGCTTCAACCAAACAATATATCAGAACAGACTGAGCTGAAGCAGATGTGAGAATCCAATTGTCTTCTATTAAAACAGAGGTTTGCAAAGATTAAAACAATTCCTCTGGGCTTCCGTGGTGGCGCAGTGGTTGAGAGTCCGCCTGCCGGTGCAGGGGACACGGGTTCGTGCCCCGGTCCGGGAAGATCCCACATGCGGCAGAGCGGCTGGGCCCGTGAGCCCTGGCCACTGAGCCTGCGCTCCGCAACGGGAGAGGTCACAACAGTGAGAAGCCCGCATACCGCAAAAAAAAAAAAAAAAAAACAATTCCTCTTTTCCCACTAAATTGTTTTTGTTTTGGAAAATATAGGATTTTTTAATATATAAAACACTGTTATTTATGTTAACATATAATGGGTTTATTGTTGTTATTTTAAAATTAGTAAATAAGTTTCTTAAAATTTTCTGTTTTAACCTGATTTAGTAAGTGTCAAATCAAACAAAAGCTCTTTGACGCTGTCAGTAAATTTTAAGAATGAAAAGGGGTCCTGGGGCCAAAAGTTTGAGAACCATCAAAATAAAGCTCTCTTAATTTTCAATCAAAGATTCTTAAAATCTATTCACAGCCATTCTGTCCTTCTCACTGCCTATTACAGTGAAAGAGATTTACCCGCTTACCTCTAAAGCTCATATTCTACCCTCTTTGACCTTTGCTTCCATCTATCAGTTATCCCCATCTCCCTTTCCACACCATTTAAATATTAATAAGACTCTGTTAATTTTACACATACACACATTCATACTCAAAGACATTCATACTTACAGCTATTCTCCCAGAAGATTTTTTTTTTTTTTGGCCTGTTGGGTCTTCGTTGCTGTGTGTACAACTTTTCTCTAGTTGTAGCAAGTGGGGGCTACTCTTACTTGCAGTGCACGGGCTTCTCATTGCGGTGGCTTCTCTTGTCGCAGAGCATGAGCTCTAGGCGCGCAGGCTTCAGTAGTTGTGGCGCGCAGGCTCAGTAGTTGTGGCTCGCAGGCTCTAGAGCGCAGCCTCAGTAGTTGTGGCACATGGGCTTAGTTGCTCCACAACATGTGGGATCTTCCCGGACCAGGGATCAAACCCATGTCCCTTGCATTGGCAGGCGGATTCTCAACCACCGCGCCACCAGGGAAGTCCCCTCCCAGAAGAATTTATCTATACTTTGTGGGTTCAGTGTCTTACCTCCCATTCACTCTTTAACTTACTCCAATATAGGCTCTACTTCAACCATTTCACTCAAATTGCCTTCATTAGTGACCTCAGTGTTGTTAAACCCAATTAACACCTCTTTGTCCTTACCTTTTGACCACTTGTCAGTGCTTAGGTACCTTAATTTAGGCTGCTTTGATGTAAACCTTTTCTGGTTTTCCTCATACCTTTCTAGTCATTCATATTTACAACATTTTGTTGATTCCTCTTTTAACATTGTGGTTGTTTCTTGGACTTTTGTCTTAGGCATTGATTTTTTTTCTCTCTATATGTTCCCTTCACTTTACAGTCTTATATACTCCCATTTTTTAAAATCTTTGTGCATTTGGCTTCCAAATATATATCAGTAGCTTGAATTTTCCTCCAGAGCTCCTGACCAGTATATCAAATCATCTATCTACTGGATAAATAGAAAAGCACTATAGTTAAGAGTGAGGGGTCAAGTCAGAGAAAATTTGGGTTGAATTTTAGCACTTCCACCTTTTATTTGTGTGATTTTGGACAACATTTTGATCTAAGACCCAATTTCTCTGTTTATAAAATGGAGATAGTAGTACCATAGGTTTGTAGTAAGAATTACTTGAGATTAAGCATTTAGAGCACCCAACACAGTGCCCAGTACATAGTGCCCCAAAATATGTTTGCTTCCTCTACTCTGTTACCAAAATTATCCTTATCCTCATCCTTATTATCATTTCTAATATTTTTATAGAAATCTCCCTGAATACTCCAGTATACCTAAACTCCAGTATATCTAAAACTGAGTTTGTCTTTATTTCCTCTCCAAATAAAATCCCCAAACAAACCTGTTTTCTTCCAGTAATGTAGCACCACCAACTAGCTGCTTAACCAAGATATCTAGGCATTATCCTCAACTCATATTGTCTCACCCTCCATATCTAGTTAGTCATCAAGTCCTGACCATTTTATTCCTTATATGTCTCCTGAATCAACACAGTTTCATGATCCTTGTTGAAGCCACCATCATCTTAGTTTTTCTACAGTAATCTCTCACTCTCTGTCTCTAGTGTTCTGCATTCTCTAGCTAACCTGGTCATTTCATTTTCCTGCTCTTCACAGGCAAATTCCACCACCTTTTCAGATGTCTTGAATAGGCTCTGCATGATCTGACTTCTCATTACCTCTCTACCCTCCCCCTACCACCACCATAGCCTCTGTCTCTAAGCCTCACTCAGTGGTTTCAGTCCTTGAATAAACCACATTTTCTTGTGACCCTTCACATGTGCAGTTTTATTTGCATGAAATACTCTTCTCCTCTCTGAGAAAAAGTATTTCCAGTTCATTGTTTAGTCTCCTGTTTTAGACACTTCTCTTCAAGAAGGCTTTGCAGAAGCTACAGTCTGGTTAATATCCCTTCTAGATGTTTCATATACTTCCCCTGCATAGCACTTGCACTATTTATAATTGCCTGTTATTTGTATTCCCCATCATGAAGGAAAAATAACTCAGAGAATAAAAATATCAAAAGTGGTAACATCTCTGTGTGGTTGATTGAGTCATATGTCCTTTCTTAGAATTTTTGTGTAATCTTTTCAGAATTTTTTCTGGACTTTTTAAAAAAGCTAATATTTTAAAAATCCTTTTGACATTTTAGGTTTTTCAGTATATTTAGCATTAAATTAGTTTTAGAAGTCAAAATATTCTTCATTCAAGGCATTTTTTGTCATTTTCTTTCAGAGCATGCAGCTTACTTTAAAACTTGATTTTAAACTTTCAATTTCCAACAAAATACAAATTTCCAGTATAATTGAAATCAAAATTTTGTGTGCTAGTATAATGTGTTTTATTCTCTATATTTGTATAATCACCGTTTCACTTAACATTTTAAGAAACATAATTTTATGATATAACTTTTTTTTTCTAATTTAGGATATGTGAACTTTTGCAAAGTGGAGCCATAATGAATAAATTTTATCAGCCTCATGAAGCGCATATTCCCTACCTCCTACAGCTCTTCATTGACTACAATCTGTATGGAATGAATTTAATAAATCTGGCTGCTGTCAAGTTCCGAAAAGCAAGGAGGAAAAGTAAGGTTAATTTTGCAAGTTCAAATTAAAGCTTTTGAAACAAGTATTATGTAATTTATGATTTATAAAATAATATATATTTAGAAAATAAATGCTGAGTGGATAAGGAATAAAAAGAAATATGCAAAAATGTCTTAAGAGTTTGTCAAGAAAAGAATCTCAAAATAAATTTTTTTGGTAATAGCTTTATTGAGATTTAATTCACACGCCTTACAATTCACTCATTTAAAATGGATACCTCTGTGGTTTTTAATATATTCACAGAGCTGTGCATCCATCACCACAATCAAATTTAGAACATTTTCAACACCTCTAAAGGAAATCTTTATCAATCACCCCCAGTCCTCCCTTAGCAACCATGAATCTTCTTTCTGTCTCTCTGTTTGCCCATTCTGCACATCTCATATAAATGGAATCATATGTTTATTTGTTTTCACTTAGCCTAATGTTTTCATGGTTCATCCATGTTGTAGCATACATCAGTATTTCATTCCTTTTTATGGCCAGGTAATATTCTGCTATGAATATGCTACATTGTTTATTGATTCATCAATTGACGGATGTTTGGGTTTCCTCCTTTTGGCTATTATGAACAGTGCTGCTGTGAACATGCATGTACAAGTATTCGTGTAGCCATATGTTTTCATTTCTCTTGGGCATATACCTAGGAATAGAATAAAATGCTGTAACATCTTTTGCATTTTATTGTTGGATTCCTTCTCCTCTACTTAAAACAAAGTGAAACCAACATTTTTCCTCCAACCCTGCTGTCCTTTATGTTATAATTATTTTCTTCGTTTTCACTGACAAACTTTTAAAACCAAAAGTTAGCTTTTTTTTCTCTTGTTGTTTACCAGCTATTCTTTTTTGGTTTAACTCCTTGGGTCTCTTCTACCATACCCAAACTGTGCTCTGAAAAGTAACCAGGGAGGACTTTTTCCCCCTGAATGGTGGGTTAGGTTATTGGGATCCACCCTCCTACTAAAACCAATTTAATAACTAGGTAAGATTTTTTTTTTTAATCTATCACAGAGATTATAAACAATAAAGAAGTACTGGCCAAAAGAGGAAATAGAATGCTGAAAACAGCCTTTGCCCTGAGGGGTTTGCTAATCCTGGCTGCCTCCATTGAGACAGCCTTACTAGGTGAGGGAGCCAGAAACAACAACTCAGGGCCTGCTGGACAGGTTGGAACCCTCCAGAATAAGGTAGGGTTTCAAAGAGATATACCCAAACTAGGAAGTGGAACAACTTTGAGACATTTCAGTTTGAATCTCTTGGGACTAAAAGAGATTCCCAAATCTAGAACTTCATCTTAGGTGGTGGGATCATTGGATATCCATATGCCAGAAAATAAAAATAAAAGAGACCAGACATATACTTCATACCTTGTATAAAAATTAACTCAAAATGGATCATAGACTTAAATGTAAAATGTAAATCTATCAGACTTCTAGAAGAAAACAATGAGAAAATCTCCTGACAAGTTGATTTTGTCAAAGTTAAAAACTTTTTCTCTGTAAAAAATAATATTAAGAGAATAAAAAGATAAGTCACAGACTGGGAGAGAATATTTTCAAATTACATATCTGATAAAGTACTTATATCTTGAATAATATAAAGAATTCCTAAAACTCAACAAAAGCAAACAACCCCATTAAAAATGGTCAAAAGACCTGAACAGACACTTCAACAAAGAAGAAGATATAAAGATGGCAAACAGGAATAGATGATTCTCAACAGTATATATCATTAGGGAAATGCATTTTAAAACCACAAAGAGCAACCATTACACACCTATTAGAATGGTTAAAATCCAAAAAAAACTAGCAATAAACAAATGCTGGTAAGGATGGGAGCAGCATCAACTCTCATTCATTGCTTGTGGGAAGGCAAAATGGTGTAGTCACTTTGGAAGACAGTTGGGCAGTTTCTTGTAATGTTAAATATAGACTTAACATATGACCCAGCAGTTACACTCCTGTATGTTTACCAAGTGATTTAAAACTCATGTCCACCTAAAAACCTGTATGCAAATGTATATAGCAACTTTATTTCATAATTGCTAAAAATCTAAAGTAACCAAGATGTCCACTCAGTGGGACAATGGATAAACTGTTATATACCAATACAGTGGAATGCTATTTGTCAGTAAAACACATCAAGCTCTTGATTCATACAACATCGATGAATCTTTAATGCATTTTACTAAGTGAAAGAAGCCAGACCCAAAAGACTACAAGTTGTTTGATTTTATTCATACAACATTCTGGTAAAGGCAAAACTATAGAAATGTAAAACATATTAGTGGTTGCCAGGAGTTGGAGAAGAGGAGAATGTTGACTACAAAGCCAATATATAGGGGAACTTTTTTTTTTTTTTGTAGGGGAACTTTTAGGATGAAGGAATTATTCTGTATGTTACTGGCATGGTGGTACGATTCTATGCAATCTTGAAACCCATGAAATTGTACCTTAATCAAGTATTGATGGTTAACATCTCCAGTGATGGCATATGGATATCGTGTCCCCTCTCATATGATATAATGAGGATGCTTCACCTCTGTGGTATTCTTCATGGAAACCCATAATAACAATCTAATCATGAGGAAAACATCAACAGACCCAGATTGGAGGACGTCCTGTAGATTAACTGACCAGTACTCATGACTGTCAAGGTCATGAAAAACAAGGAAAGACTGAGAAATAGACCAGAGGAGACTAGGGAGACATGATAACTAACTACAATGTGGTACCCTACATTGGATCCTGAAACAGAAAATGGACAGTAGTGGATAAACTGCTGAAATTCAAATAAAGTGTATAGTGTAGTTAATAGGAAGGTATCTGTGTCAGTTTTTTTGTTTTGACAGATGTGCTTTGATAATGTAAAATGTTAACAATGGGAGGGGTGTGGTAAGCAGATTCAGAAAATGTACTATTCTTGTAACTTTCCTGTATCTAAAATTATTCCAAAATATAAAGGTTATTGGGGGAAAAAAGAAAAACAGTTTGTTTATCAGTGTCAAATATAGCTGGGAGTTCAAGAAGAATTGAGGAATGGAAAATGTTCTAGAGAGTGTATGGAAGATATTTATAGGAAAAGGAGGTCAGTTTTACAAAAGTTTGTTTCCAGTAGGTGAAAAAGCATGAGGAAAGTTCGAATTAGCAAATATATGTAAGCCATTTATTTTAGTTATAAAAGTTAAATGAGTATTGGAAGGGATTTTTTTTTCAAAATACGGAAAATTTTTACAATTTGAAGGTAGAAATATATGAAATTTCGTTGGGGGAAATTAAAAGCAGGGAAATTTCAAGTATGGTGAAATGTTTATTTTAGGTTTTTGTTTTGTTAAAAAAATAGATAAAAGATTTATTTTAGGTTTTTGTTTTGTTAAAAAAATAGATAAAAGATTTATCATTTCATAATAAAATGAAAAATGAAAAGAATAGGTGAATTTTTTTGTATTATATTTTGTCATGTAATATCAGACACATAATTAAATGGACTTATTGTAAAACTTATTGTAAATATGTTGCATATATATGCACAACTTAACATTTTAATCTTGTAAGACAAGTTAATTTAGTACATAATGTAGTCTTTTGAAAATAAATTCAAAAGTGAAAAGTATTTAGAAATTTTAATACTACATATGCATATACCATTTTGTCTTATTATTCAGTTATATACTCAGTTGCCAAATGAAACGGAAATGTTGCTAATTACTGTTGTTAAGGTGAAGTATATAGAAGTACTTAAATAGAGTAAATATTTTTAGCATCATAGAGGGATTTTTTTACAGTTCTCCATAGTGCCTTTATATTACATTTTTAACATCCAGAGTTGAAAAGAATTATATATGTATTTTTAAATAAAATAATACATAAAGTGGAGGTAAAGTGTGAATTTTTATACTGTGATAACTTTGAATTAGTAAACTTGTGTAGATTTTTCACTCATATAAATTTCTTAGAAAATAATATTTGTGTTTTAATTTACAACTTGCAAAGTAATTTCATATACATGCCCTAGCCACATAACAGCAAAGCCTTCAGAAACTTCTGAAGGTATATAGAATCAGTTACATGGTTTGTTATGTGTTTTGTTAATATAGCAAAGATGGTAAGTCTAATTAATTACATAATTTTGTGATCAAGCTAACCAAATAAGAAAAAGTATCAAATTTAGTTGGAGAGGATTGCAAATTTAATATCTTTCTTAATGTTAGGATTCCTTCTATGCCATTCACTCAAGCTTTCTTTATCTGAAAATTTAAATTCCCCATAAGAGATCACAAAAAAATTGCTAAAATTTAGA